>NC_092152.1:23110879-23230879 GCF_045791955.1 Oncorhynchus clarkii lewisi | reverse complement strand
ACTGTACAATTCCCAGCAATCTGTGTACACAGCCATTCCTTAGACCCATGCATTTATAGCCTCACCACACCACTTTCCATTCACAAATCCAATAGCATCCAATGACTAATCATCCAATTTCCAACTCTTTCTGCAAACCAACAAAACACATCTAAAATTTTGCTACAGTACTCGTCTCCACTGACAACGTTTGTCCCTTTTAATCCCATCTCTTTTCCTGTCCTCTTGGATTGGTTTTATTTGATGGTCTTCCCTTGTATCTGCTGGGATATAATATAAAAACTGGAGTGAGGGATTCAATTAACACAGTGAATTTATATATGACGCTGGAAAATGAAATTGACTGTGTTTTAATTAATCTCCAGTCTTACTTAAAAGCAATTTAATAAATTATCACGAGCCAAAGAGAGAAAACCTAGGGACAAAACTCTAGTTCCATATTTGAAAAATGTAACTGATTCCACTTATTCCCAGTGAAAGAATTTTAACCCTTCAATTTCATCAGATCTCGATGTAAATAGATTACTGTACTGGTCCTTGAAAGAGGCCACCTTTCTCTCTCCAAAACCAACGACAGAATGCTCCCATTGATGAGTTTTATTTGATCTCTCTTGGGGACAGGTGTGCCTTCTTAAGAAATGGGTCCTTTGCCTAAGGACTTTCACCAAGAGTCAGAATGGATTACACTTCCCTTTGCTTATCCCATTCTCATGCATCTCAGATTGTAAATAATTTTTTTGTCAGAAACACATTCCTATTTGGTTTCCGACTGCCTGTGCTCTTATTAGCTAGTCACTGTGCTTCAGTCAGCCATTCTAACCCATATTGGATGAGACTTTTGGGGGATTTGGGACTTGGCTGTTAGGAGTGGGCTAGCCTCCAACAGATTCAAGCAGCCCTAGACCACCAGCTAATCTGGTTGAGAGAGAATCCTGTTAGAAGTGGCTTTGTGTGGATTATAGTGCTGATTCTGAATTGCCCAGCCCTTCATTGTCCATGAAGAGACTAAAGTAAAGCAAATCA
The DNA here is from genome assembly GCF_045791955.1 of Oncorhynchus clarkii lewisi. Classification (NCBI taxonomy): domain Eukaryota; kingdom Metazoa; phylum Chordata; class Actinopteri; order Salmoniformes; family Salmonidae; genus Oncorhynchus; species Oncorhynchus clarkii. Next base: position 23,229,856 of record NC_092152.1, on the reverse strand, counting down.
CATTGATGCCTCATTTCAGTCAAACAATGTTTGGTTGCTTCTTCACATGAAGAGTCCAATAACATATGTATTTACATTGTAATTATGCGCAGTGCTTAATTTGGGCCGGAGCTGTCCGCAGCGCCATTCTGGCACTTCTCATTTTTGGGGAATTGGTTCCCGGCTCCTCTATAAAACTAAGTAGCCTATTGCAGACCCAGACGCACACACAGAAGAAAAATAATGTTGAGCAAAGCAGAATGCATTGAATGGAGAATGGGCATTCATTTCCTGATTCCACTTTGTTCAAGTTTATTTGCCAGTAGTCTGTGACTCCGTGTGTGACAGTAGGCTGTTCAAGATTGCGCAAATGTGTCATGAATACGCATGATGCACTATTCCAAGTTGTCAAATGAAGGTTTGGAGGTCATGAAAAGTCATTAAATGAGTTTCATAATTTGTGTTAATATAATTAATGAATTCACACTTTTAAATATGATCAATCACTTAATCTACATATCAGCCATTATCGGAATGACTCTTCAGTGCCTGCCAGTGTGTGCTGCGTGTGTGCTGCGTGTGTGCCGCGTGCGTGCCAGTGTGTGCCGCGTGGCTGCCAGTGTGTGCTGTGTGTGTGCCAGTGTGTGATGCGTGTGTGCCAGTGTGTGCTGCGTGTGTGCCAGTGTGTGCTGCGTGTGTGCCAGTGTGTGCCAGTGTGTGCCAGTGTGTGCTGCGTGCCTGCCAGTGTGTGCCAGTGTGTGCTGTGTGTGTGCCGCGTGTGTGCCGCGTGTGTGCCAGTGTGTACCGCGTGTGTGCCAGTGTGTACCGCGTGTGTGCCAGTGTGTACCGCGTGTGTGCCGCGTGTAAGGTTGCAAGATTGGCAGGCAGGCAGCACACACTGGCAGGCACTGGCACACACTGGCAGGCACTGGCACACACTGGCACGCATGCAGCACACACTGGCACCCACGCAGCACACATGCAGCACACACTGGCACACAATGTGCCAGTGTGTGCTGCGTGCGTGCCAGTGAGTGCTGCGTGCCTGCCAGTGGGTGCTGCGTGCCTGCCAGTGTGTGCTGCCTGCCTGCCAGTGTGTGCTGCCTGCCTGCCAGTGTGTGCTGCGTGTGCCAGTGCCTGCCAGTGTGTGCCGCGTGTGTGCCAGTGCCTGCCAGTGTGTGCTGCGTGTGTGCCAGTGCCTGCCAGTGTGTGCTGAGTGTGTGCCAGTGTGTGCTGCGTGTGTTCCAGTGCCTGCCAGTGTGTGCTGCGTGTGTGCTGCGTGTGTGCCGCGTGCCTGCCAGTGTGTGCTGCGTGGCTGCCAGTGTGTGCCGCGTGTAAGGTTGCAAGATTGGCAGGCACTGAAACACACTGGCAGGCACTGGCACACACTGGCACGCACGCAGAACACACTGGCACGCACATGAGTGCTGCGTGCCTGCCAGTGTGTGCTGCGTGCCTGCCAGTGTGTGCTGTGTGCCTGCCAGTGTGTGCTGCGTGCCTGCCAGTGTGTGCTGCGTTCCTGCCAGTGTGTGCTGCGTGCCTGCCAGTGTGTGCTGCGTGCCTGCCAGTGCCTGCCAGTGTGTGAAGGTGCCTGCCAGTGTGTGCCGCGTGTGTGCCAGTGCCTGCCAGTGTGTGCTGCGTGTGTGCCAGTGCCTGCCAGTGTGTGCTGAGTGTGTGCCAGTGTGTGCTGCGTGTGTGCCAGTGCCTGCCAGTGTGTGCTGCGTGTGTGCCAGTGCCTGCCAGTGTGTGGTGTGTGTGTGCCAGTGCCTGCCAGTGTGTGCTGCGTGAGTGCCAGTGTGTGCTGCGTGTGTGCTGCGTGTGTGTTCCAGTGCCTGCCAGTGTGTGCTGCGTGTGTGTTCCAGTGCCTGCCAGTGTGTGCTGCGTGTGTGTTCCAGTGCCTGCCAGTGTGTGCTGCGTGTGTGTTCCAGTGCCTGCCAGTGTGTGCTGCGTGTGTGTTCCAGTGCCTGCCAGTGTGTGCTGCGTGTGTGTTCCAGTGCCTGCCAGTGTGTGCTGCGTGTGTGTTCCAGTGCCTGCCAGTGTGTGCTGCGTGTGTGTTCCAGTGCCTGCCAGTGTGTGCTGCGTGTGTGCCAGTGCCTGCCAGTGTGTGCTGCGTGTGTGTTCCAGTGCCTGCCAGTGTGTGCTGCGTGTGTGTTCCAGTGCCTGCCAGTGTGTGCTGCGTGTGTGTTCCAGTGCCTGCCAGTGTGTGCTGCGTGTGTGTTCCAGTGCCTGCCAGTGTGTGCTGCGTGTGTGTTCCAGTGCCTGCCAGTGTGTGCTGCGTGTGTGTTCCAGTGCCTGCCAGTGTGTGCTGCGTGTGTGTTCCAGTGCCTGCCAGTGTGTGCTGCGTGTGTGTTCCAGTGCCTGCCAGTGTGTGCTGCGTGTGTGTTCCAGTGCCTGCCAGTGTGTGCTGCGTGTGTGCCAGTGCCTGCCAGTGTGTGCTGCGTGTGTGCCAGTGCCTGCCAGTGTGTGCTGCGTGTGTGCCAGTGCCTGCCAGTGTGTGCTGCGTGTGTGCCAGTGCCTGCCAGTGTGTGCTGCGTGTGTGCCAGTGTGTGCTGCGTGTGTGCCAGTGCCTGCCAGTGTGCTGCGTGTGTGCCAGTGCCTGCCAGTGTGCTGCGTGTGTGCCAGTGCCTGCCAGTGTGTGCCAGTGCCTGCCAGTGTGTGCTGCGTGTGTGCCAGTGCCTGCCAGTGTGTGCTGCGTGTGTGCCAGTGCCTGCCAGTGTGTGCTGCGTGCGTGCCAGTGTGTGCTGCGTGTGTGCCACACGCGCCATAGTGTGTTGGCCCGTTATACTAAGTTCTAATCAATAGCCTAGAATGTGTTTTTGTGTATGTATATATTTTATCATCATTTTAGCTTTCTAGTAAATAAATACTCAACTAAGATTGGTGTGGTACGAACTCATTGGTGTGACCCGGGTCCGTGCAGATTCCCGGATTATGCAACGTTCAGAATGAGACTGTAAAGGAAACTGATTCATTAGCGACTGTTGTAAAATCGATGTTCTGATATTCTTTGAGTTAATTTGGGAAATAGAAACTCAATAAAACAAATTTTCCCATGGTGCCCCAGGTTAATGAGTTAATAATTGCTTGATTCAGTTAATCACGCAATTAGAAACTTTAATCATTCGATGAGCAACAGTCAATTAACTAATACAATGTTACGACACCTCTATTAAACAGTAGCCATGTAATGTTAAACATCTACCCTGAAACATGAATATTTGAGCCTTAAACATAAACATGTCTAATTAGATACCTTGCTTTGAAGTAGCCTACCTTATCCATTTGATTCCTGATTTATTGAATGAGGGAATCCTTTTATAAAGACAAAAGTATTTGGTTGTAATATTGCAATAAATTTATATCAAAGGTGGCAACCATCCTCCAGAATAGCTAATGGGTGTGCAGGCGTTTGTTCAAGCCACATTGGAGACTAAACAACAGCTACTCAACAGGACCATGATAAGCAGACTTGGGTGTTTCAGGGCTGGATGCCAAGCCTGCACACCCAGGAGCTGTCCAGGTGGAGGGTTGACCACATGTGACTAATAGTGCAGTTCTACTTTGTGGGCGGTTAAGTGCCTTGATCAAGAGCACAATGGCAGGAGATGGTAGGCCTGTATGGGATCAGACACAGCAGCATTCCAGGGTCAATAATGGTTACTTGGGCCTCCCGGGTGGCGCAGTGGTTAAGGGCGCTGTACTGCAGCGCCAGCTGTGCCATCAGAGTCCCTGGGTTCGCGCCCAGGCTCTGTCGTAACCGGCCGCGACCGGGAGGTCTGTGGGGCGACGCACAATTGGCCTAGCGTCGTCCGGGTTAGGGAGGGCTTGGTCGGTAGGGATGTCCTTGTCTCATCGCGCACCAGCGACTCCTGTGGTGGGCCGGGCGCAGTGCGCGCTAACCAAGGTTGCCAGGTGCACGGTGTAGCCTCCGACACATTGGTGCGGCTGGCTTCCGGGTTGGATGTGTGCTGTGATAAGAAGCAGTGCTTCTTGGTTGGTTGGGTTGTGTATCGGAGGACGCATGACATTCAACCTTCGTCTCTCCCGAGCCCGTACGGGAGTTGTAGCGATGAGACAAGATAGTAGCTACTACAACAATTGGATACCATGAAATTGGGGAGAAAAAGGGGTAAAAATTTAAAAAAAATAAAAATAAAAAAATAAATAATGGTTACTTTTTCATGTAGGCTATAATAAGTCATGAAAATGTGGTTCATGCGTCCTCATGGAGAAGTCATGGAAAATGTGTAGGAACCCACAACTGTGAATAATCAGGAGGTCTCTATAGTAGAGGTCGGCCGATTCATCGGAATGGCCGATTAATTAGGGCCGATTTCAAGTTTTCATAACAATCGGAAATCTGTATTTTTGGGCGCCGATTTTAAAAATTTTATATACCTTTATTTAACTAGGCAAGTCAGTTAAGAACACATTCTCAATTTTCAATGACGGCCTAGGAACGGTGGGTTAACTGCCTCGTTCAGGGGCAGAACGACAGATTTTCACCTTGTCAGCTCGGGGGATCCAATCTTGCACCGTACAGTTAACTAGACCAACGCAATAACAACCTGCCTCTCTCTCGTTGCACTCCACAAGGAGACTGCCTGTTACCTTGGCTTACTGCATTCGCAGAAGTTGCTAGCTAGCATTAAACGTATCTTATGAAAAAACAATCAATCATAATCACTAGTTAACTACACATGATTGATGATATTACTAGATATTATCTAGCGTGTCCTGCGCTGCATATAATCTGACTGAGCATACAAGAATACAAGTATCTAAGTATCTGACTGAGTGGTGGTAGGCAGAAGCAGGCGCGTAAACATGAATTCAAACAGCACTTTCGTGCGTTTTGCCAGCAGCTCTTCGTTGTGCGTTGCGCTGTTTATGACTCCAAGCCTATCAACCCCCGAGATGAGGCTGGTGTAACAGAAGTGAAATGGCTAGCTAGTTAGCGCGGGCTAATATCGTTTCAAATGTCACCCGCTCTGAGCCTTCTAGTAGTTGTTCCCCTTGCTCTGCATGGGTAACGCTGCTTCAATGGTGGCTGTTGTCATTGTGTTGCTGGTTCGAGCCCAGGGAGGAGCGAGGCGAGGGACGGAAGCGATACTGTTACACTGGCACTATAAGAACATCTAATAGTCAAAGGTTAATGAAATACAAATGGTATAGAGGGAAATCGTCCTATAATTCCTACAACCTAAAACTTCTTACCTGGGAATATTGAAGACTCATGTTAAAAGGAACCACCAGCTTTCATATGTTCTCATGTTCTGAGCAAGGAACTAAAACGTTAGCTTTCTTACATGGCACATATTGCACTTTTACTTTCTTCTCCAACACTTTGTTTTTGCATTATTTAACCAAATTGAACATGTTTCATTATTTATTTGAGGCTAAATTGATTTTATTGATGTATTACATTAAGTTAATAACTGTTCATTCAGTATTGTAATTGTCATTATTATAAATATGTAAATGTAAAATTAAAAATCGTCCGATTAATCGGTAGCGGCTTTTTTGGTCCTCCAATAATCGGTATCGGTTTTGAAATATCATAAAATCGGTCGACCTCTACTCTATAGCAAAATATCGTTTGTGAATTTCGGTGAACATAGTCTAATGGACCAACTTGGAAAAAGACAGCTCCTGCACTTCTTTCATCCCAAGTCAAGCACTGGTTATGTGGGTAAAGTGTAATTGGAGTGTATAGCTCAGTGTTTGCAGTATACCCTCAAAGTCTCCACCAAGTTCATTAGTTGCAAAAGTGAAAACATGAGTCTAGTGTTGGGCAAGGAATGTAAAATGTATAAACTTATCAAAATGGCATCATAACATACCACTTATTTTTATTGTATGTTAAATATACCATGGATTTCAGTTTCCATTCAATTATGAGTAGCTCCACCTGTTAGGTATGCGTAGCTGGCTGTAAGGGAGTCAAGCGCAGGAGAGCAGAAGTTGGGTAGCCAAAGGAGCCTTTTATTTTGGCGAACAAACACACCGCACTAAGAACACTAAACACAATATGGGTTGACATAACCCAGCGCAAACCAGTCTAGCATGCACATACACGAAACAACAAACAATTCCACACACAGACATGGGGGGAACAGAGGGTTATATACACGTCTAATACTGAGGGAATTCAAACCAGGTGTGTAGGAAAACAAGACAAGACAAATGGAAAAATTAAAAGTGGATCGGCGATGGCTAGAAAGCCAGTGACGCCGAACGCCGCCTGAACAAGGAGAGGAACCGACTTCGGCGGAAGTCGTGACATAACCAACGAGACAAGTGAATACATCTATATGAGTAAAACAACAATAGCTGAAAAGGCTGGGCAATAGCACATCAAATGAAACCTGGTGTCTGCCCACGTTCTTGAAGGGAACTGAAGCAGAACAGTGTTTCCCTGTTTGGTTTTCTTGAAGAGACGGATGATGGAACAACTGTACAACACATTGTACTTGAAGTCTCTTGAACTAAAATATTTTACACCTCACTAATCAAAGCTGATCCATTTCACCTTGAGTTATGGGTAACTGAGGTCTCTGATAAGATTCACTTATCTCCATGAATCCGCATGGAGAGTCCAAAAAAACACATCTAGAGCTACTATACTCTTGATTACTTACATTGAAAATAGGACGCGTAAACAAGTTTGATTCCCTGTGCAAAGAAGAATTTCCCAGGAATCGTTTGACAAGTTTTTTAAAAAGGCGATCGGAACCGAATTTTCAGTGTGTAGCAGTCAGGTCAATACAGAGCTCCTGTCATTAAGCCTCTGCCAGTCAAACATCCGGACGTAATTGATGAGGTTCCCCTAGGGAGGGCAGAGCTATCACTGGGCGGGGGTAGGAGGAAGAGGGGGGTAGTTGAAGGAGGAGAGGGGGTAAGGGGGATGCTGAGCAGGGCCGGTCCAGAGGGAGGGAGGGAGGGTGTGCCCAGGCCTGGTCCTGCGGAGGACAGTATCTGTGGAGGAGAAGTCACATGTCCTGACAAAGCCAGTCACACAGCATTAGGTGGGTGAGGTATTTAAGCTCGTGTGTTGTGTTGCTGAAAAGACTGCAGGGAGTAGTCCTTTTAGACTCCACAGAGGGACATGAAAAACAAGACAAGCAAAATGGAGGATAATGGTGATAAGAAAGCAGTGGAGAGATCTTGATATCAGGAACATCATATTTTTGGTACTACAATGTATCGACAATGCTATGAAATAAATCACCATTGGACCATTACAAACATTGATGTTAGCAAGTAGTAATAATATTAATGCTTATTAAAGCTTCTTAGTCCATCAATCCCACGACATATCCATTGACGTTTGTCTGTAAAAACATTCAATACATAAAAAGACATACAAAATCAGTAGTGTGTGAGAAGCATGTATAAAATGTTTTCTGTAAAAATGTGAAGCTACTACATTGTAAAACAGTATATTTGAAATTGATTCCTTAAACCTACCCCTCTCAATTATATCTGTGGCCATAAGCTGTTTCTTGGCCTTCCACCAAGACAAAACATGGTGGGAAAAACTACCAAGATACTGCAATAGAATGTAGACTCACAGGCACACACTATTGTATGCAGCGGGCTTGGACAGCACAAATAAAGGGGAAAATAGGGCGAGGAGGACAGGGGAAAATGCAGATGGGTATTATTTTTCTTTTTGCATCTCATCTAATTGCAATCATAGGCAAATGTCTGAAAGTGTGACAGCATCAGCAGAATTGCTGCTGAGAGCACAGAATCTTTGTCTAAAAATAATCAGACATTCTGTGTGCTGCTGTTAGTTATAATGGTAATCGATGCTGGAGGCTTTGAATTCCATCAATTTATAGATCCACTCTGTTCTGCCTGGTGACTGTGGAGCCTCACAACCCCCACCGCATACGCACACCAAGAGACACAAACACACATTGCATGCAAGCTCACACACAAAAGAGCACACACACACACTGGTCGTAGCAAGGCAGCACTGGAGCCAGTGTGTGATTAAGATAAGTCTAGTTTCCTTTTATACATTCCTTATCCCCTCCTATTCTCTGTAGGGCACAAGATTGGCCATAGCCGTCTAAGATTGGCCCCGCATCTCAGACGCCACATTTGAGTGGGATCGATCTATAAATCAAATCACCACAATCAATGGCCCCGATCGCTGCAGTCTAGTCTGGCCTCAACGTTATTACTGGCACCCCCCAGCCGCTGAGGGGTGGAGAAAAATAAAAACAAGGCTGGGGAGGGAGAGGGGTTCAGGGCAGGCAGGGCCTCGGCTGGCTGGCTGGCTGGCTTCTGTCCATATACAGGATGAGCCCTTATCTGGCCTCCCTCCCTGGGCTGACCGACCGACTGACAGGCAAGCAGCTCTCTACATCTCTACACAACTGTCTACTATAATACCTCCCTGTTCATTCAGCTGCTCTCATTTCCACGACTCCACTCTCCACTGTGTTCAAACCATACAGTGATTGGTATCAGAGTGTCCACTATGCAACAGTAGTACAGTGATTGGTACCAGTGTCCACTGTGCAGCAGTAGTACAGTACATAGGAAGTAGAAAGTGGTGGTGTTGAATAGTTTGTGTAGGCTGAAAATCACATTTAAATTTTGACACCTTTCTAAACCCTGGACTAGTAAGCCTGATAAATCATCCCAAATAATTAATCCCCAGTCAGTCAGGCTGTCTTTAAACAGCAAGCTAAATCTCACAAAGGGGATGAGAGGCGCGTGAGCGTTACAACCATCAGCAAAAGGTGTGACTGGTGTTGTCAGACATTGTTCGTCATAGCCAGCTTCATTTAGGGAGTTTTAGAGCCTGAAGCACCAAAGCACATCGTCCCGTCAACGCTTCTTTCTCTTTTTAAACACACGTGCGCACGCACATGCAAGCACTGATAAGAAAGGGTAACACATTACCATTATGGTATTTTTCAGTTGAGACAGCACTTTAAACATTTTTTACTAATAAAAACTACAGCCTAACATAGCCCTTCCATTGAATCTAGAATCCTAGGGATGTCTTTAAATGTCCTCCAATTAGAACCTTCAAACTGCTATCTATGGGTGAACATTCTAATTGAACGGCCAATTAGAAGAGCTTATTTATCATCATTAAGCTAGGCCCATTGTTCTCCTCATCTCCAAGTCTGTGGTTACAATCAGGATGTCTATTGTCATACTGTAATACATGGCCACTGACTGATTAGACCTCCCTGGATTCATTAGCAAGCTGGGGGGTTGAAACCTGAGTGAAAACATAACCCCACAGGCCAAATAAGGTCTGGTAAAATGGAGACTGGATGTGAATGATAAAGATTTGACTGTATATAAAAGTGGTCCAACGTGGTGGTGATGACTTTATTTGTAGAGCTTTATCGTGGGTTGTCTTATTCTCATGTTGAAATTAATGTTTGGTTTCTGAGAGAGAATCGTCCATCGCAGTCCATTCGTAGTTCGTGAAAGGCAAAGGAACTGTAGAGCATCACTCTTAATATATATAAATATATAAATATATAAATATATATATACATACATACATACATACATACACACACACACACACTGCTCAAAAAAATAAAGGGAACACTTAAACAACACAATGTAACTCCAAGTCAATCACACTTCTGTGAAATCAAACTGTCTACTTAGGAAGCAACACTGATTGACAATAATTTCCACATGCTGTTGTGCAAATGTAATAGACAACAGGTGGAAATTATAGGCAATTAGCAAGACACCCCCAATAAAGGAGTGGTTCTGCAGGCGGTGACCACAGACAACTTCTCAGTTCCTATGCTTCCTGGCTGATGTTTTGGTCACTTTTGAATGCTGGCGGTGCTTTCACTCTAGTGGTAGCATGAGACGGAGTCTACAACCCACACAAGTGGCTCAGGTAGTGCAGCTCATCCAGGATGGCACATCAATGCGAGCTGTGGCAAGGTTTGCTGTGTCTGTCAGAGTAGTGTCCAGAGCATGGAGGCGCTACCAGGAGACAGGCCAGAACATCAGGAGACGTGGAGGCCGTAGGAGGGCAACAACCCAGCAGCAGGACCGCTACCTCCGCTTTTGTGCAAGGAGGAGCAGGAGGAGCAGGAGGAGCACTGCCAGAGCCCTGCAAAATGACCTCCAGCAGGCCACAAATGTGCACGTGTCTGCTCAAACGGTCAGTGTGTGTGTGTGTGTGTGTGTGTGTGTTGTGTGTACGCACACACAACACACACACACACACACACACACACACACACACACACACACACACACACACAGTACACGTCAAAAGTTTGGAAACACCTACTCATTCCAGGATTTTTCTTTATTTCCACTATTTTCTACACTGTAGAATAATATTGAAGATCTCAAAACTATGAAATAACAGATACGGAATCATGAAGTAACCAAAAAAAAAAAAGTGTTAAACAAATCAAAATATATTTGAGATTCTTCAAAGTGGCCACCCTTTTTCTTGATGATTGCCAAAAATGTGCAAAGCTTTCTCTCAACCAGCTTCATGAGGTAGTCACCTGGAATGCATTACAATTAACCAGTGTGCCTTGTTAAAAGTTAATTTGAGCTAATCAGTAGTGTTGTGATAAGGTAGGGATGGTATACAGAATATAGCCCTATTTGGTAAAAGACCAAGTCCATATTGAGGCAAGAACAGCTCAAATAGGCAAAGAGAAATGACAATCCATCATTACTTTAAGACATGAAGGTCAGTCAATCTGGAAAATGTCAAGTGCAATGTCAAGTGCAGTCGCAAAAACCATCAAGCGCTATGATGAAACTGGCTCTCGTGAGGACCGCCACAGGAAAGGAAGACCCAGGATTTCTGCTGCAGAGGATAAGTTCATAAGAGTTACCAGCCTCAGAAACTGCAGCCCAAATAAATGCTTCAAGGGGTTCAAGTAACAGACATCTCAACATCAACTGTTCAGAAGAGACTGAGTGAATCAGGCCTTCGTGGTCAAACTGCTGCAAAGAAACCACTACTAAAAGGACACCAATAAGAATATGAGACTTGCTTGGGCCAAGGAACACAAGTAATGGACATTAGACAGGTGGAAATCTGTCCTTTGGTCTGAATTTGAGATTTTGGGTTCCAACAACCGTGTCTTTGTGAGACGCAGAGTAGGTGAATAGATGATCTCCGCATGTGTGGTTCCCACAGTGAAGCATGGAGGTGGAGGTGTGATGGTGTGGGGGTGCTTTACTGGTGACAGTCAGTGATTTATTTAGAATTCAAGGCACACTTACCCAGCATGGCTACCCCAGCAATACACAATCACATCTGGTTTGTGCTTAGTGGGACTATTATTTGTTTTCCCAAGAGGACAATGACCGAACACACCTCCAGGCTGTGTAAGGGATATTTGACCAAGAAGGAGAGTGATGGGAGATCTGCATCAGATGACCTGGCCTCTACAATTATCCGACCTCAACCCAAATGAGATGGTTTGGGGTGAGTTGGACCGCAGAGTGAAGGAAAGGTGCTCAGCATATGTGGGAACTCCTTCAAGACTGTTGGAAAAGCATTCCAGGTGAAGCAGGTTGAGAGAATGCCAAGAGTGTGCAAAGATGTTATTAAGGCAAAGGGGGGGCTACTTTGAAGAATCTCAAATATATTTTGATTCTTTTAACAGTTTTTTGGTTACTACATGATTCCATAAGTGTTACTTCATAGTTTTGATGTATTCACTATTATTCTACACTGTAGAAATTAGTCAAAAAAAGAATGAAAAACCCTTGAATGAGTAGGAGTGTCCAAACTTTTGACTGGTACTGTATATATACACAGAAGTCATCGGAGGTTTACATACACCTTAGCCAAATACATTTAAACTCAGTTTTTCACAATTCCTGACATTTAATCCAAGTAAAGATTCCTTGTTTTAGGTCAGTTAGGATCACCACTTTATTTTAAGAATGTGAAATGTCAGAATAATAGTAGAGAGAATGATTTATTTAAACTTTTATTTATTTCATCACATTCCCAGTGGGTCAGAAGTTTACGTACACTCAATTAGTATTTGGTAGCATTGCCTTTAAATTGTTTAACTTGGGTCAAACATGTCGGGTAGCCTTCCACAAGCTTGGGTGAAGTTGGGTGAATTTTGACCCATTCCTCCTGACAGAGCTTGTGCAACTGAGTCAGGTTTGTAGGCCTCCTTGCTCGCACACGCTTTTTCAGTTCTGCCCACAAATTTTCCATATGATTGAGGTCAGGGCTTAGTGATGGCCACTCCAATACCTTGACTTTGTTACCCTTAACCTCTTAAAGCTAGGGGGCAGAATTTTCACTTTTAGATAAATAGCGTGCCCAATTTCAACTTCCTGCTACTCATGCCAAGAATATAAGATATGCATATTATTCATAGATTTGGATAGAAAACACTGAAGTCTCTAAAACTGTTTGAATCATGTCTGTGAGTATAACAGAACTTATGTAGCAGGCAAAACCGCGAGGACTAACTGTTCAGATTATTATTATTTTTCCCCCCTCTCTGTTCCCTATATTGTCTTTGCCATTGGATATTTAATAGGAACCTATTTTCAGTTCCTACCGCTTCCACTGGATGTCGCCAGTCTTTGGAATATGGTTGAGGTTATTCCTTTGTGCTATGAAGAAGTAGGCCAACTCGGAACTGGGGACACTTTTGTGAGTTGCGCAAGATGTGAAAATCAGTGCTGGTTTCTTTTCTTTCCTGTATTGAATACAGATTGCCCTGTCTACAATTTGATCGATTATTAAAGTTTAAAAATACCTAACGTTGTATTACAAAAGTAGCTTGAAATATTTTGACAAAGTTTATAGGCAACTTTTGAAATATTTTGTAGTGACGTTGCGTTTTTGTAAGCTGTTTTTTTCTGGATCAAACGCGCTTTATAAATGGACATTTTCGATATGTATGGACGGAATTAATCGAACAAAAGGACCAATTTTGATGTTCATGGGACATATTGGCGTGCCAACAAAAGAAGCTCGTCAAAGGTAATGCATATTTTATATTTTATTTCAGCGTTTTGTGTAGCGCCTGCTATGCTAGCTCCTTTGTTTACTGCTGGTGCAATGGTGCAGGCTATCAGATAATAGCTTCGTATGCTTTTGCCGAAAAGCATTTTCAAAATCTGACATGTTGGCTGGATTCACAAGTGTAGCTTTAATTGAGTATCTTACATGTGTGATTTAATGAAAGTTTGAATTTTATAGCATTTTATTTGAATCTGGCGCTCTGCACTTCCCCCAGCAATTGGCCAGTTGAGACGCTAGCGTCTCCCCTATCCATAAGCCATTTTGCCACAAATTTGGAAGTATGCTTGGGGTCATTGTCCATTTGGAAGACCCATATGCGACCAAGCTTTAACTTCCTGACTGATGTCTTGAGATGTTGCTTCAATATATCCACACAATTTTCCTACCTCATGATGCCATCTATTTTGTGAAGTGCACCAGTCTCTCCTGCAGCAAAGAAACCCCATAACATGATGCTGCCACCCCCGTGCTTCACAGTTGGAATGGTGTTCTTCGGCTTGCAAGCATCCCCCTTTTACCTACAAACATAACGATGGTCATTATGGCCAAACAGTTCTATTTTTCGTTCATCAGACCAGAGGACATTTCTCCAAAAAGTATGATCTTTGTCCCCATGTGCAGTTGCAAACTGTAAACTGGCTTTTTTAATGGAGGTTTTGGAGCAGTGGCTTCTTCCTTGCTGAGCTGCCTTTCAGGTTATGTCGATGTAGGACTTGTTTTATTGTGGATATAGATACTTTTGTACCTGTTTACTCCAGCATCTTCACAAGGGCCTTTGCTGTTGTTCTGGGATTGATTTGCACTTTTCGCACCAAAGTACATTCATCTCTAGGAGACAGAATGCTTCTCCTTCCAGAGCGGTATGACGGCTGCGTGGTCCCATGGTTTTTATACTTGCGTACAATTGTTTGTACAGATGAGCGTGGTACCTTCAGGCGTTTGGAAATTGCTCCCAAGGATGAACCAGACTTGTGGAGGTCTACAAATTGTTATTTTGCCCATCTTAATCTTTTATTTTTATTGGCCAGTCTGAGATATGGCTTTTTCTTTGCAACTCTGCCTAGAAGGCCAGCATCCCAGAGGCACCTCTTCACTGTTGACATTGAGACTGGTGTTTTGCATGTACTATTTAATGAAGTTGCCAGTTGAGGACTAATGTACTTGTCCTCTTGCTCAGTTGTGCACCGGGGCTTCCCACTCCTCTTTCTATTCTGGTTAGAGACTGTTTGCACTGATCAGTGAAGGGAGTAGTACACAGCGTTGTACGAGAACTCCAGTTTCTTGGAAATGTCTCGCATGGAATAGCTTTAATTTCTCAGAACAAGAATAGACTGATGAGTTTCAGAAGAAAGGTCTTTGTTTCTGGACATTTTGAGCCTGTAATCAAACCCACAAATGCTGATGCTCCAGATACTCAACTGGTCTAAAGAAGGCCAGTTTTATTGCTTCTTTAATCAGAACAACAGTTTTCAACTGTGCTAACATAATTGCAAAAGGGTTTTCTAATGATCAATTAGCCTTTTAAAATAATAAACTTGGATTAGCTAACACAACGTGAAATTATAACACAGGAGTGATGTTGCTGATGATGGGTCTCTGTGCGCCTATGTAGATATTCCAGCAAAGAATCTGCCGTTTCCAGCTACAATAGGCATTTACACCATTAACAATGTCTACATTGTATTTCTAATTCATTTAATGTTATTTTAATAGAGAACAAATGTGCTTTTCTATCAAAAACAAGGATATTTCTAAGTGACCCCAAACTTTTGAACCTTAGTGTATATATATATATATATATTTTAAGAGTGATGCTCTACAATTACTGTATGAATGGACTGCGATGGACGATTCTCTCACCTAAACCAACCATTAATTTCAGCATGAGAATAAGACAACACTCGGTAAAGCTCTACAAATAAAGTCCTCACCACATTGGCCCACTTTTCACCACAAATGACTATAGTGAAGCAGCGAAACACACAACCTGCAATTGTTTATTCTCTCTTAAGAAAATGCCAATCTGTTCATTCTCAGGTGTGCTGATCTTCCTCTTGTTTTTTTGTTGTTTTCTCCCCCCTATTTTCCCTTGTCGATTGCAAGAAGATCAAAGCGCCGCCAGAAGAAGAATCTAAATATTTCAGGTGAGGAGAGAGGGCTGCGTTTCACACCACCTGTGCGCTGAGATACTCGTCCCTCCTCTCTCTCTCAGTGTTCCAGGGGCCCCTGGGGCCCGGCCTCATGAACCAGGGCCTGTCTGAGAGAGAGGGGCTCCTTTATTCTCTGCCACTATCGCTCTCTCTTATAATTTTCCAGCATTTGAACCAAAAATAAATGTATTTAAATAGAACTGTGAGAGTGAAAATACAACCTGGGCTGACTACAAGCAGTGTAAAACTTAAGAGTGTTGCTGTCACAAAAGCTGCAAGACCCAGCAGATACGTTAACATCCCATGAATGGGAATCTTATGTGAGATTTGCAATAGGAAAACCATTTATATAGATTTGCAATAGCAAAGTAGATTGCTTTGGTGAACACAGTAACTTTCATAATGAGGGCCTAAATAAAATGAACTGCCTGTATTTTTTTTTATTGTATTATCAAGGCAAATAACATCTGGACAAAGAGCTGCCCAATGCAACTTAATCATTAGTATACTGTACAGTACTGATCTCAGGAGAAAGGCAGAGAGTGGTTTTGTAAGATGCTGCACATCACCAGAACAGCCTTTTCTGAACCAAATAAAAAGCATCCCTGATGTCCACAGCACACAGTTTATTGTAGCTGCTCTCCTCGAAGGGGTGTATGTGTGTACGTCTGCATGTATGCATGTGTGTGCATGAACTGTACGTGTGTGCAGGGGGGTGTGGAGTGGGTACCATACAGCCAGTTCCCTGCCATGTCTCTCAAAAGGGCCATAAAAGGTGAGAATGGTGAGAATTTACAGGTGAGAATGGGCTCCATCTGGCTTTAAATCAGCATTTAAACACCCAGCTAAATGTAATATGCAGAGAGTCAACAAGAGGCACTCGTATTACCCTGTACAAGATATGTTTTTATTTACTCTGGAATGTGCAATAGATTTTTTTTTTTCCCCCTAATGATGTATGCACCCGATAAACTGAAAAAGTCACACTTCATTTCACGTCTCTCCCTCCCCATCTTTTTAATATCAGCAGTGTTTATGTGAACATGTGCAGGTTAATCTAAGGAGTGGGTCAGAGGTAGCCGGCGCGTTGGAAATGTCAGCAGCGAGATCTAGGCTGCTCTCATTACCACACTAAACCCTCATGGCTGTCGGCTCCACGATGGATGTATGACTTGGTGGTGTCTTTCCCCCACTCTTCACCGCCATCGCAGGATTCCCCCTCCATCACAGGAAATCTAATTAATCAATCGATTTATCGTCATAAATCAGGCCGGATCTTTGATTGTATCAGCAAGTCACGCAATCAATCAATTAGTCGCCTAGCAGCCCAATTTGCCTAAAGAAAAATGAACGTCTCTTCAGATCATCCATTTGACTGTCCGTTTACCCATCAAACACTGGGACTGTTGACTCACAGGCTCCACTTTGTATCCTCTTATTGGTTTTTGCAGATTAAACTTCAAAAGACACTTAACTGAGTGGGAATAATTCTGCCCTCTTCATTTGTGCTGAAGTTTGTTCTCTGTTCTTTATGGTGAAGTCAAACATCATCATCACAGCAGAGTATGAAGATATTAAATCCAGGACAAAGTGTCCTCTTTTTCATAATGCAATTATTGTTATTACTGTGAAGTGGACCAGTCAGATGCAACAAGTAAATTAACCAGCAGCATCACAGTATATATTACCATTAGCTGGATGCCACCGGAGTAAAATAAATTGACCTTCACAATGTCTCAGACAAATCAGGTATTTCATCCTATAATCCTGGCAAGGTTGAGATACAAGTAGGAGGGAGGTGTTCAAGGGAAATGATAGATGAGTGAAGTCGAAAACACATAAGTATAATGACATATTTGTTTCATATTTCATTCCTACTGTGAATTCCAATACACATTGTGACAAACTGCCATGGTCCACCGGCTACCATCTGCAACTGAGTGTCAGGACGTCTCCTAGGATACGCTGGAAACTTTAGGGATGACAAACCGACAAGAACAACTAGAGCACGACAGAGTGGGCTGCCTCTCCAGGCGCCCCAGCAGGCTTCTCGGCAGAGAACGCCAGGCAGCCAGGCCACAGAACCAGAACCGTAGAGGACAGGAAGGAACACCAGCCCTGGTACCAGGGGAAAACGTCTGTGGTGGGATTACAGCATGATGAGGGCTGGTTCTGCTTCACACTCCCAGACCCTGCTGTCTGTCTGCCTGCAGCCTGGAGCACGGTGTCCCTGCAGAGATATCTACAGGGCTTTAGAGTTCTGCCCAATCTCACCAAGCTCCACCATGTAATTACAGATAAAGACACAGAACCAGGGTATTCAACCCCAACTCTGCCAGGTTCACACTACACTGCCCACCCATAACCTCCCAAAGGACAACCGCCCATTCCAGCTCTACCATCTATAAGCCACCTGTGAATACCCAACCACAACCCATATTATGTATGCCTCCAGTACCGATCTATAAGCCTATCATATAAAACAGAAACATCGCAAAACACCAACACAAAATAGTGTAGAATGAAGGATCACAACCAGGGTCATCGTGCCAGAGATAGATGGCAAACTTCCCTACAGCGTTATTTAAGAGTGAAGCTTTCTCGTTCTAAAATCCCCATCTCTACACTTCATATCATCCCTTCACAAATCACAACCTCTCCCAGGCAACTAGGAAGACCATATCCTCCCCTCACACATCACAACCTCTCCCAGGCAACTAGGAAGAACATATCATCCCTTCACACATCACAACCTCTCCCAGGCAACTAGGAAGACCATATCCTCCCCTCACACATCACAACCTCTCCCAGGCAACTAGGAAGACCATATCCTCCCCTCACACATCACAACCTCTCCCAGGCAACTAGGAAGAACATATCATCCCTTCACACATCACAACCTCTCCCAGGCAACTAGGAAGACCATATCCTCCCCTCACACATCACAACCTCTCCCAGGCAACTAGGCAGAACATATCATCCCCTCACACATCACAACCTCTCCCAGGCAACTAGGAAGACCATATCATCCCCTCACACATCCCAACCTCTCCCAGGCAACTAGGAAGAACATATCATCCCTTCACACATCACAACCTCTCCCAGGCAACTAGGAAGAACATATCATCCCCTCACACATCACAACCTCTCCCAGGCAACTAGGAAGAACACATCACAACCTCTTCCAGGCAACTAGGAAGAACATATCCCCTCACACATCACAACCTCTACCAGGCAACTAGGAAGACCATATCATCCCCTCACACATCACAACCTCTCCCAGGCAACTAGAAAGAACATATCCCCTCACACATCACAACCTCTACCAGGCAACTAGGAAGACCATATCCTCCCCTCACACATCCCAACCTCTCCCAGGCAACTAGGAAGAACATTTGGAAAAGAATGCAGGGGAAGAAACATGACTATATTCAAGTAACAGAAAATTATACTATAGCGAAAGATCCATTATTCATTTCAGATCCATTTTTCATTTAGGAGCAGGGTGGATATGAGCAATGATGAATGCATCGCCCAGGATGCAATTTGTATGTAAAATAACAGAAGATTAAATAATATGTTTTAAGTGCAAATGTAGTTTGTTGCCATCTAAAGGGAAAATGCATTCCTGGAAAAAAGAATAAGACTTGTGCCAATGACATTGGCTCATAAAATCACTTAGCCTATTGCTAGGTCCTTCACCAGTCCCCGTAATGGGTCACAATGAGAGCACAATGAGTTTCTCAATGATGAACCAGCGGGCTAGAGATGTTCATTCAGACAGTATTTTTGGCAGACCATTTGGTAATGCAGAGTTAAATAAAAAACCTAATTCAATAGACACACAACAAGGCAGCACATTCCTTGACACACACGTACACGCATTCACTCAGACGTGCATAAATGCACACACGCACACACACACACAACCTTGCCTGCCAGGCATCCACATGTTCTTCTCAGGACTCTAAATCAGCTTCACTCAGTGCACACCATTTCATTTCACTGCCTCTCAAAGACACACAAAGAGCCATTCCCTCCATTCAGAGGCCAGAGATTGAATTTAGCCTGGGAACACAAGGCATGTCCACCACAGCTCATTACTGGGCTCACAGGGTGGAGATGGCCGAGATGGGAGAGAGAAGCACAGAGGAGAGAGCAGGTCTGTATACCAACATCTCCCTCATTCACTCACCACATAACAACTACACTTCTCTAAACAGTCAGGCTGCTATTTAGCTCCTGTTTCAATACTAAATGAGGTATTGAAAAGCAAGATACAATCCTGACATGGAAACTGTTTGAGGGCTACCTGAGGAAACATTCACAGTAGTAGGCTCCAAACCAAACAAGCATGCATGTTACATGTACAGGTCACAACAGTCTAATAGAAATGCTTATTTACCTGCTGCGTTAACAGTTGTCGACACAACCAAACAGAGGTTGACCCATTACTGTCCCCAATCAGAAGGAAGAGAAGAGGGACAAAATCCATTTGGGTCAGTGACATTGATCTCTACCCTACCACATGGCTCTGGGGGTCAGGGGTGTGTGTGTGTGTGTGTGTGTGTGTGTGTGTGTGTGTGTGTGTGTGTTAGAGAGAGAAGGTGGTACTGGGTCTGTTTGGTTTGACTGGGGGAGGAGGGCTGTTGTGATTCAACTCTGGTGATCCCTCCCTAACCTCGGGGCTATGGCATGACCTGAGGCAAAGCATTACTGACATTAAAAAGGCATGAACTTCTCAGCATTGGAGTTTCAAACACGCAATCAAATGGGGCCACAGGTGCACACATTCTCTGCACCGCCAGTGGAATGCCCTTTCTCCCCCTCCAACACAATGCTGGAGCCTGTTTTCTGCTGTGTTCATGTTTATGTCACCAATAATGAAGACCTGCAGCACATGAAACAAAAACGCTAAAAGTGGAGACAGTTTTTGGAGGTCGGTTGGAAACAGAAATATTGGAAGATCAGGAGAAAGGCTAGGATGTAAAGAACGTGTCAGCTTCTCTCTGTCGGGCAGATCCTGTGCTATGGCACGCTCAGTTCAGACTGTGAGAGGAGCAAATAGGCCTAATTCACACTGGGTGTGTGAGTGCCTCTGCTGTCTAGCAGTGTGAGCGGGGAATTAGATCTATTGTTTGTAGCCTTCATCCCTTCCCAGACAGACTTGTTCCGGCTCAGAAGCGCTGTCTAATCCGCACCTCTCTCCCGCTTGCGCTCCTGGAAAATGACTTCACACAGCTGCCTCAAACTCCCAACACAGCAATTCTCGTCTGACTGAACCTAAAAAAAACAGCTCAGCAGACCTCCCATAGCTCATTTAACATACCAATCCCTCCCAAACCCAACAACCCCCCCGGAGGAAAACAAGAAGGAAAACAACAGCCCCTCTTGATCATGTAAAGGCCCTTTTCTCTGGTAAAGTGTCAAAATCAGCAATACTGGGTGAGGAATGTCTATTCCCAATAGTAGGTGGTGAGGAATGTCTATTCCCAATAGTAGGTGGTGAGGAATGTCTATTCCCAATAGTAGGTGGTGAGGAATGTCTATTCCTAATAGTAGGTGGTGAGGAATGTCTATTCCCAATAGTAGGTGGTGAGGAATATCTATTCCCAATAGTAGGTGGTGAGGAATGTCTATTCCCAATAGTAGGTGGTGAGGAATGTCTATTCCCAATAGTAGGTGGTGAATAATGTCTATTCCCAATAGTAGGTGGTGAGGAATGTCTATTCCCAATAGTAGGTGGTGAGGAATGTCTATTCCCAATAGTAGGTGGTGAGGAATGTCTATTCCCAATTGTAGGTGATGAGGAATGTCTATTCCCAATAGTAGGTGGTGAGGAATGTCTATTCCCAATAGTAGGTGGTCTATTCCCAATAGTAGGTGGTGAGGAATGTCTATTCCCAATAGTAGGTGGTGAGGAATGTCTATTCCTAATAGTAGGTGGTGAGGAATGTCTATTCCCAATAGTAGGTTGTGAGGAACGCCTGTGGACATGCCTATTCCCAATAGTAGATAGTGAAGGCAAGAAAAAATATATAATGTCTACATGTCAACCACCATTACTAAAGCATCACACTTAGATGAGAGGACCACTTTGATGACATGTCACACTAATACTGTCTCTAATGCCAATCTTGTTCCATGGTAATACTTATGTTGCTAGGAATTGTCCTGTTCCCAACACTCGTCCAGTCCAGGGGGACGGAGACAGGTTGAGGTTGTAAATACCCAGACCAGGTTCCATGAGACTGCTCCACTTTTCTCTGGGAACACCAGAAACAGAAGTTCTCACATTAAACTTACCTATTGGGCTGAATGTTTCAGTTAGTTGTTATCAATGAAAGTGGCTGAGCAAGATCATGCTGACGATTGCAGGAACACTGGTCCATTTGGGTCATTCAGGGTAAGTCAGTGTAGAGGCAGGGAACTCAGGCAAACACTTGACTCCTGAAGACAGGAAACTGTGAGAGTTCCTTCACATGAACAAGGCCGATCCAACACCCTCGAATACCCACAATGCTCCATGAATACCCACTTAAAATAATCTGCTTCAAAGCCCTGCCCTTGACATTTGTATCTGAAAGCATAATTAAGATGTTTTTTTATCAAAGTTGGCATGGTTATGACATTTTGGCATAACCCAGGCCTCCTTTAAGACTCCATGTCGTCTCATCTGTAGCTGCTACAAAGCAAAAATTGCTGCCATATGAAGCTTTACAGCTGGCTCTGTAATATGAGGAGTATTTTACATCCACAGCTTTTATCCACATACATTTATGATAACTGAAAGACAAACATGAATCTTGAAAAAAAAAACACCATTATTGATTTTGCAAATGTTTCTATATATTGTTGAACATAACATACTCTACGGACATACCAACGTTCCAGAGTGGGATATTGGTGTTTTTTTCAATATTCATGTTTCTATTTTTAAATATTCAGAATTGTATGTAAATCTTTTTGAATTGAAATGAAAATAGTCCTCATATTACAGAGCAAGCGGTAAAGCTTCATATGGCATCAATGTTTGCTTTGTAACACTTACCATATTAATAACCCCTTTAAGACTTTGTAACTATATCTAAATGATTATTCAATGTTTTGTTTAGTTTTTGTCCTGGTTTCATGAGGAATCACTCTTACTCAGAATAGGACATTGAGGGAAGGAGTGGAGAAGGAATAGAAAGAGGAGGAATGAAAAGGGGAAATGCAAGTAGCCAGGGCGGGTCCATTTTCGACCAGACCCTGCAGTATGGCAGTATTACTGGTGTAAAATTGCATGATATGTATATGGCAATGCAGACCCCCAGGGAACAGAAGAAGTGATCTGTGGAATAAGAGGTCTGAGACCACGTAGCAGGTGTTCTGACTACGACCAACAGGCACCAGTCAGTTGATGCCATGCAAAAAAAACATAACGTTTGAACTTCACAAGAACTCCTGCAGCAGCACTGAAATACAATACATACAGGGAAGGGAAGTAATTCCAACCTGTGATGGGAGAGAAAGAGGTGATTTATCCCTTCACAGCCTTTTGACACTAAATTAAACTGTTGAGTCCATTCCCCGTGCCAGCTAGTTATCTTTCCGGGCTAATTTAACACTATAATTTACATTCCATATAAGATACATCCTGATGTGGCGCTGTCAAGGCCGTACATCATTGGCAGAGTGTGCTCCAGTTTCCAAGAAAAGGACAGAATTAGATCATATTCATGATGCAATTAAACACTTCAGTGGGAATCGATGTAAAACCGATGAGCCCTGAAAACAATGCATATGGCTGAGAACATTAGAACACATTACCTTCCCCTGGATCCCTCGCTCCACAGACACCATTTCAAATCCTCCACCATCCACTCTGTCTCTCCAGATTCATAATGTACAGCGATAATAAATGCATTTTTCACAAAATTATTCAACTACTAAATTGCCTGTGGTAACTGAATATCAGATGAAAGTGATGAGAATTATTAAGTAGAGAAACTGTTTGTTCTCACTATGGGTGTAATAATCGCCCCAAATGAGAAGGAGAGGGGAAGGTTACCGTAAAGATTTTTTTTAATAAACATTACTGTTGATGTAAAACTGGGAAAACTTTGTCTGCCGCCTGGGCCTCCACCTGAGATGATGACATCGACCAATTTCTCTTGGGCGGTAGTGTGGGTTTTCTTATGGATACAGAGATGAGTACATTACCATCCACATACAAAGCTGGCAACCTGCTTGAAGGAGCTGGCAAACCACGGCAACACCCAGCCAATGTTGCGCCAACATCACCACATTTGACATAATCAGACAAACAGACAGCAAGTCAGGCCACACACACAGCAGCACATAGGATCACATTGGAAC
Organism: Oncorhynchus clarkii lewisi; assembly: GCF_045791955.1. Lineage (NCBI taxonomy): Eukaryota > Metazoa > Chordata > Actinopteri > Salmoniformes > Salmonidae > Oncorhynchus > Oncorhynchus clarkii. Next base: position 23,206,330 of record NC_092152.1, on the reverse strand, counting down.
TACCTGTCACTGTCTCCTCTGCAGCCATCAAATACAATTTGACTGGCCATGACACAATTGGATTCAGTGGGAAAACAGAGAAAAATGTATTTCAAAATACCTGAAGAAACAGCTAAATAAAATATTTTGCACCCCTTACACTTTGAGTCACCAGCACTGTGAAGTTTCCATTCCCACACCAAAAGTCCAAACTTGTTGATCGTAAAAGTAGATGAATCTAATGAATGTCAAAAGTCCAAACTTGTTGATCGTAAAAGTAGATGAATCTAATGAAAGGCAGAATTTAAAAAGGCAGATGGGGTAGGGCATCAATTTGTAACCATTTCTGACACCGTGAGTTCACTTCTCCAACTGAAGTTGTAATTATACTTAATGGTCCTTTAATCTGTCCATCAGGCTGGAGGTGAGCAGCCAGGTCACGCTAAAGTGCTGGGCCGTCACACTGTGACCCTACGAACACTCATCTCACCACAGGTCTCTGGGATCCAGGCCCCACTGACAGACTCATCACCTCGTAACGTTAGCACTTACTGCATAACTATGACAATAATTGGGGTACAAGGTCAGGGGGAAAACTTAACACACAGACTTTCAGGGAAAATCACCTTGAATTTTATTAAAAAGTACCAAATTGGGATTTTTGGAATTGCTAACAATATGTTCCAAATTCATAATTATTATGCTCCTGACAGGGCTCCATGAATGATTAAAGCGACGTATTGTCGTCAGGTCCTAAACTATTCTCTCCATCTGGAGTTATGGCACTATGCCATCAAATTGAATCTTTAACTGCAGGAGGATCTGTCCAGGTTTCACAGAATTAGGACCTATGGATGTAAGATGGGGAGGGGGTTCAACATGCTAATTCAACTTGAACCCTTAAATACCTGGGTGATCCCAGAGGTCTGTAGTCTGCATATCTGATCCAGAGATCCTCCTGCTTACCAGGGAAGCCTAGGAGGAAAGCCACCCATCAGGGATATACTACCAGATTAATCTCAACAGCATTACCAGAAACACAGGAGCCTTGCCAACACAGGTACGAACAAGTAATACCTTTGTACCCAGTGCAATTTGTACTCAACTCAGGAGTCTGGCCGTCTCCGGGTGTCAAAGAGAGAAGTGCTATTCCCAGCCATTAATCTATGCTTCTGCCCTGCTTTATTTATTATCTTGGACAAGCATTATCCCACAGCATTTCACTGGTAGAATAAAGAGGGGAGAGAGAACGAATCACTCCCAACCCCACCACTGTTGTTCCCCAGGCTGTCAACACTTCTCAGCCTGTTTCACCCCCATCTAGCCACATCGATACAGAGAAGTGACTGCCGTTTGCTTTATGATTAGCTTTCTTTATTTTCTTCTGCCTGCTTTCATCTCACCACCACCACTCTTCCTGGTCTAATCAGTCCAGCTGGCCAGAACAACAGAACAGAGGCATTGTCTCTTTAAGTGAGAGTGCTAGACAGTATATCAACGCATCCCCTTCCCATTTCCCCGCTTGAAAAGCACAGCGACATAGCACTGTTTTTACTAGTGGGTATTTCCTGTTTGCTGGAACAATTAGAGTATGACAAATGGTCTATCAATGCCATCTATTAGGGCAGACCTGACAGGAATCCTATACGCAGGGCGGCATTCGTCCCCCTGCTCCCCATCTCTGGGGTCCCATGCTTTAGTATCCATGACAACGTACAAGCCACTCACCACGCTTGCCACTTCATGGTGAGAGATGGGCGCAAGTGAGTGGCTTTGAAAATGAGCCTTTTGCACCCGTGTTCCACTCCATCCCCGCCTCCCTCCTAGTCCACCAAAGGGATCTGCACAGGCAAATCCCTTTTCACAAACAAAAACAATGCACCCTTTCTCACCCCTTGTGATACTGTAAGCTACTGTTCCATTGAAAATATATAAGCAGCAAATCTTCAATAGCCATTACTCACAGCTCCCCACCCCAAAACGAACATAGGAGAGGGAGCGGCCGTCCCAGCCAACATCCATAAACCAAGTGCATGAAATAGACAGAGGGTGAGTGAGAGTGTAGAAGAGTTGCCAATAGACTATCATCAGACATAAAGCCTCAGAAAACTGCCCTACTCCCTTTCCTGTACATTAATGACTCAAACATATAATTGAGCAGCTCCTGTGTTCTACATTAAACACCAGAAAGTATTTGTTTTTCAGTCAAGTAGCAGCTGTTCATTATGCTTCACCTTTTGGCTTATTGATACAGGAAACTCAGGGGCATTGGGAAGGGACTGAATTACATGGGACTGCTCTGTGTTGAAGAATGGATTATGGTTGTAATATAAAGGATCTGGTTCAGAGAATCAGGACGTTCCGATGATTTATCTTCAAGTCTGAGTTTACTGTGAGTTTGTGAAGTTTTGGAGTCTTATAAACATTGTATATATCAAATATGAATTGTAATGTCTGGAGAATAACAGGGCAGGGTGAACATTAAAGAACAGGAGACTACATGCAGCCCAAGGACATCAAGGTCAGAAAGCACCAAATCCATGCCTGTCACTATCAATGATCTGTTATCAAGGACAGAAAAGATAACCAGTGGCCACCGAAGAAAATAGGCTACATGAAGTAAACCTATGTGAAAACCAGGAAATGTGATCAGGTGTCAGTGTTCAATAAAATGTATGAATTATTTATTCATGAATACTTTACACAAATAACCTATACCTAAATTGGAGCATTAGTGCATTATAATTAGTCATATTTCGGATGCAGTTATATGGCATTGCAGGGAACGAAACTTAACATGCACATTACACTGTCACAAATACACCTCTTTGGTGTTTATGCTAAACTACTGTTGGCAGCTTAAAGTCATGAAATGCTTAGGTGAAAGAAGGGAACAAAGCTTTGCAAATGTCTTGCACTGTCAGGAGCAGGGTTTTTTGGGTTTGTGATTAATTCTATTTGGATAAACATGAAAGGGAGGGGAGAAATGGCTCCAGCTCTAGGAGGTAGGGTGTCAACTGATATAACCCAGTGCTGACATCCAGCAGAGCGGGCTCGCTCATTGATGTGGCAACGTCTCATTTTCACCAGTTTGGGAGCAGACAGTTTTGCTAGCGCCTTGCGGTTCTTAATTATCTTCCGACTTTGTCTAATTCAATCAACACAACTCAGATCTGGCTGCGAAATGGCACTCAGATGCCCTCAAGCTCAGCAAGTCAGAAAACACTGAATAAGTGGAACAGTCAAACTGACAAAATGAGCAAAGCACATGAGAAATAACTGCTACTTTATCTCTTGAGCTGAAACCTCATCCATGTTAGATGCTGTGGAGGAGGGTGTGCAAGCCGGCGATCAGCTATCTGTCTAAGTTACAGGATAGCATTCAGAGGGGACACAGAAGTTAAGTGCTGTGATGACGCTGCAGATGATGCCTTGCTGTACTGTAGGAGATCAGCTTGTCACAGGAGACTGAATTCCCCTAGTAAAATACTTCCTGATGAAGCTCATATTTTATTCCTAATACAACACTTAGACAACCAAAATAGACAAAATACAATTATCTCTAACATATACTTGGGGTACTGTCTCTACCAGACACAACATTTTTGCTAACAGACACTTCGGAGTTAGAGGCCATTGGGGATTAAATTGTTTGCCAACCTCCAGTGGGAGAGGGAGAGAAAGGAATACAGGAAAGGGAACACGCAATTTCAGTTAACCCCCAAAATAAACCCTGCCAGACCACCACTATCCCCCTCCTATCTAATTCAAAGAGCACTACATTATTCAATTTAATAAGCTCAAATAGCAGTGGGGCCCGTCATCATTAAAAATCCTTTACTTTCGCGCTGACTGCCAAGTCTGTTTTGCACTACAGACTGCAAAACCCAACAATGGCAGATTAGTGAAACCCTTCTCCCGTTGCAACAGAGGTTAATAAAAAGTGACAGGGCTAAGTCCGCTCCGATTAAGTATGCTGAGAGATAATATAGCAGTCTGTTACATCAGATGGTTATTGGATTAAACAGCATGCACAACAATTACATTTTTCGGCACTCATTGAAATAGGCTCGGAGTCTGCGAGAACACTTCAAAAGTTACAATAACCTGAGTTTTCAATAATCTCCCACTACTACAGGACGTACTGAAGCTGTTCGATCATACTGAGAGTCAACCCCTGGAGGGTTGTTTTCACGCTAATCCATTAATCACATCTGAAATCATGATGTGCTTTGAAAGGCTGGTTATGGCACACATCAACACCATCATCCCAGACACCTAGAACCACTTCAATTTGCATTTGCAACAGATCCATAGATGACACAATCTCAAATGCACTCCACACTGCCCTCACCCACCTAGATAAGAGGAATACCTATGTGAGAATCAGTGGAGGCTCCTCAGGAGGAAGGGGAGGACCATCCTCTTCAGTGAATTTCATAAAAATGGTAAAACATTTAAAAAGCTATCCTTTTTAGATAAAAGTATACTAAATATATTCATGTCACCAAATAACTGATGAAAACAAAGAATGTCTACGGTAGCCTCCACAGCACTATTTAGGGTAGCACCATGGTGTAGCCGGAGGACAGCTAGCTTCGATCCTCCTCTGGGTACATTGACTTCAATACAAAACCTAGGAGACTCATGTTTCTCACCCCATTCCATAGACTTACACAGTAATTATGACCACTTCTGGAGGACATGCTCCAGCCTATCAGAGCTATTGCAGCATAATCTGACATGTTGTCCACCCAATCAAAGGATCAGATATTTGATCTAGTACTGAAAGCATAAGCTACAGCTAGCTAGCACTGCAGTGTATAAAATGTGGTGAGTAGTTGACTCAAAGAGAGAGCAAGATAATAGTTGAACAGTTTAGAACAAATTCATGTCTTCCAAAATGAAGGAGAAGCAAGCGATAGAGATTTTTTCATCATTTTTTCACTTTTCACTTTTCACTTACTTACTTAGCTAGCAAATGCAGCAAGCTAGTTTAGCCTCCTGAAATACCCTGCTCAAACAGAGGGATGCTATGTTAGCTAGCTGGTATTAATAATTTATTGCCACCGGGGCCCGCCTGTGTAACTGTTTACTGACTGTACACTAACCTTACTGCATGATTGTAGCGGGTTTACTAACGCGTTAGTTCTATTAGCTATCTTGACTATGACGTTACTTTAGCTAATATAGTGACAAAGATGTAGGCTGTGTGTAGCGGTTTGGTTTGGTAACGTTTTTCACCTGGTCACATACAACTAATGTGTTGTGTATTGAAGTCCGCAAGCGAAGGGAAGAGGTGAGAGGAGAAAGAGCATAGACGCTAGAAGGAATACAACGTGGCTGCTATGAAAGTGAACTGTGTTTACGTGTGATCAGGGGTGTATTCATTCTGCCGATTCTATTGGAAAAGTTTCTTAAACGGAGGCAAATGGAAGAAAATGGGGATAAACATACCTGAATTTGTTCAATAGAAACTCTAATTTGCAACTGTTGGACTAATGACTACACCGCCACTGGTGAGAATACTGTTCATAGACTACAGCTCATCGTTCAACACCATTGTCCCCTTCAAGCTCATTACCAAGCTTAGGCCCCTTGGACTTAACAACTCCCTCTGCAACTGGATCCTGGACTTCCTGACGGGCCAACCCCAGGTGGTGAGGGTAGGCAACATCACCTCCGCCATTGACCCTCAACACAGGGGCACCACAGGGGTGTTTAATTAGTCCCCTCCTGTACTCCATGTTCACCCACGACTGCGTGGCTACGCATGACGCCAACATCATCAAGTTTGCTGACGACACAATGGTGATAGGCCTTCAAGTTCCTCTGTGTCCAAATCACTAAGGACTTAAAATGGCCCACTCACACTCGCACAGTGCATCTTCCCCCTCAGGAAGGTGAAAAGATTTGGCATGGGCACTCAAATCCTCCAAAAGTTCTACAGCTGCACCATTGAGAGCATCTTGACTGGCTGCATCACTGCTTGGTACGACAACAGCACTGTCCTCGATCGCTACAAATTGTGGTGCGGATGGCCCAGTACATCACTGGGGCCAAGCTCCCTGCCATCCAGGACCTCTATACCAGGCGGTTTGAAGGGAAGGGCTGGAAAATCTTTAAAGACTCAAGCCATAGACTGTTCTCTCTGCTTCCGCACGTCAAGCGGTACCGGACACCAACAAGCTCCTGAACAGCTTCCATCTCCAAGCCATAAGACTGCTAAATAGCTAACAGCATGGCTACACGGACTATCTGACTTAACCCTTGTATTGTGTTTTATTTTTGCACTGTCTATATGCACACTCACAGGACTCTACACACTCACTGACACTCCAATTCACATATAACATGCACACACATTTATACTGACTTTACACACACGCACAATCATCTACGATGCTGCTACTCTGTTTATCATATAAGCTGATGCCTAGTCACCTTACCCCTATACATATCTACCTCTATCCCTCCAGTACGCCTGCATATTGTAAATATGGTATTGAAGCTGACACCCTATTCAGCTTCTTACTTTGTTGTGTTCTTCTTATTTCTTATTTTAATTTCTTGTGTAAAAATTACACCAAACCAGTGAACCAAAATGGAGCAGGTGGCAGGTTTTTTCTTAACCTTTGCTAGCATTTATTGAATTGAGCATGATACTTTAGGCTAGTTAGGTGGTCTTAGACCTTTGTCTTATGTCTTCTTGAATACAGAGTTGAGTCAATTTCTCCAAAGATGCCCATGTAGTAAACATATTGTAATTTACAGTATCTACCTTTTCCAAAGGGGGGTCAATCAGTGTGTCTCCTGGGGTATTCCCCACTGGCCCATTCCCTCTGATAAATTTCAGTGCTTTACGATTAGGTACATAAAATGAGTCATAGATCTAGACGGTAAATAAGAGCTTGTCATTGAGGCTGATGCCAAGCCAGGCTCCACCTCCTCCAGATAGTCCCTCAGACTCCTCCAGATAGTCCCTCAGACTCCTCCAGATAGTCCCTCAGACTCCTCCAGATAGTCCCTCAGACTCCTCCAGATAGTCCCTCAGACTCCTCCAGATAGTCCCTCAGACTCCTCCAGATAGTCCCTCAGACTCCTCCTATTGAACTGAAGATAAAAAAGGTTCCAATAAATGATGCTGATATTTCCTTGGAGACGTTGATGCTGCCACCCTGAAGCACGCTTTGCTTGCATATGAATACAAACTAACAAAACTGACTGTTTACTGGCTGTGTAAATTCAGACAAATATACTTGTCGTAAAGTCAAGCACCGGCTCCTCTCTTTTCAATATTATGAAAAAAACGCCACCATTGGCAAGATAGCCACAAACCACCTGACCACCTGACCCTCTGTCTAATGCTTTCACATGCTGTTGTTATGACAATGTACAGTGTTTGTATCTTTGTGTAAACGCTTTTTACCGGTAAAATGATATGTAATCAATGAATCAATCCCACCATAAAAAGCATAATACAGTACATGCATTTATTAAAAATACAGATGCCATTCAATGGACTATTAATCCATGCATGAAATAAGCATGGAAATATTGCTTTGGAGTACATTGACTTTTATTTTTACACTCATGGTAATGTCTGAAGAATGCTCTGTCATTTCAGTCTCAGGGCCGGTGCAGTGCGGGTTGATGAGCTCAAAATGAATTTAGATGCACTGATGGACACTTGCTTCCCAGCCCAAGCTAATCATTGTGGCTAGTTCGTTTACACTGGTCCAAAATGACTCCCTGAAAGACTGCCTTTGCATATTAAGCAGACAAACAGACAATGGAGACACTGCTGGTGCACAAGAGAGGAACTAAACATGAACAGTGACGTGGTGGGAAGAGACACCCCACTGGGCACAGACATTAGTTCAACGTTTAGTTTGATTTACATTTGGTTGAATTGTAAACTAACTTGAATTCAAAGTGAAATCAACAAACAATGTCACCATGTCATTGGATTTAGGTTCAAAGTTGGGTGAAGAAAAATGACCAAATTCCCTTAAGTTGATGACTTTCTGCAAATCCAATCAGTTTTCCACACTGATTCAAAGTCAGACTTTCTTTTTTAAATTGTACCCCCTTTTCGTGGTATCCAATTGTTAGTAGTTACTATCTTGTCTCATCGCTACAACTCCCGGGCTCGGGAGAGACGAAGGTCGAAAGCCATGCGTCCTCCGAAACACAACCCAACCAAGCCGCACTGCTTCTTAACACAGCACACATCCAACCCGGAAGCCAGCCGCACCAATGTGTCGAAGGAAACACCGTGCACAGGAGTCACTAGTGAGCGATGAGACAAGGATATCCCTACCGGCCAAACCCTCCCTAACCCGGACGACGCTAGGCCAATTGTGCGTCGCCCCATGGACCTCCCGGTCGCGGCCGGCTGCGACAGAGCCTGGGCTCGAACCCAGAGTCTCTGGTGGCACAGCTAGCACTGCAATGCACAGGAGGCCGTCAGACTTTTTTGAATGAAATGACATTGATTCAACCAGTTTTTGCCCAGTGGGACAGTGTGCTCTAGAATGTATACAAATAGGAGTTGACAATCTAATTGATAGTCAGCATATTAGATAGGCTTGAGAGATGCATTCAAAATACAGTGCACAATGAACAGACTGTATGTCACATACCTTTCCTAAGGTTACATTTTGAAATGTCTGTTTCAGACCCTACATCAAAAACACATATCGTGCATTTGTCTATTTCAGTAAATGGTGTCTCAATATTGGCAAAAAAGTACAACGTTAGGAGGTTTTAAAGGAGGCTTTAAAAGAAAAACTCAGAAAGTGTGTTTGCTACAGGCATGCAATCAGCGTGGAATTCAAAAGCTAGCCCAGATTCCACAGTTGTATAATCAGAGAGCAAATGGAGGAAATGAACCCTTTTGGCATCATGGCACAAAGACTCAAAAACATCTTCCCAAGTAAGTAAGAAAGGCATTTTTAAAGTGACACCAACTACATTTTAGTCATTTAGCAGATATTCTTTTCCAGAGCAACTTGCAGGTGCAATTAATGTTAAGTGCCTTGCTTAAGGGCACATCAACAGATTTTTCACCTAGTTGGCTCGGGGATTTGAACCAGCGACTTTTCGGTTACTGGCCCAACGCTCTTAACCGCTAGGCTACCTGCCACCCTTTTGTGTAACTTTGCACAAAACCATATTACTACATATTACTACCACATCTACTACGAGTAGCAAATGGTGGATAATAATAAAGGACATACAAAGAATATTTTGTACACCTGGTCAAAATGCTGAAGTATCCTTAGACACAGAGACACACAGAGACACACAGAGACACACAGAGACACACAGAGACAATATGAGGGCAGTTGAGAAAAGAGGAGTGATAATAACAGATCAAAGGAAATGAAAAACACCTCATATTTCTCTGCAGATATTGAGTCATAACTAGATCCTGACAGCTGTTGTGGAGTGGGCACTGAACGAAGGGTTTATAGGCCTCTCATTATTTAACATGTTAGAGTCTCCCCATGGCCCTATGAAAATTTCATGGCAGTATTACAGCTAGTTCACTGGCTCCTCACTACTACTCAACGTTTATGCGCATGCAAATGGGAGAGAGAAGCCAAGGCAGCTATGATAAGGCCCTCTCTATTAGACTAACACAGACATAACAATAACTGTCCACTACTGTGTTCCTACAGAAGTAGACACCCACAATATGGAAAGACTGGAATGAGGAGGATTTGCTGGGACCTGAATATAACAATTTTGCTCTTACAGATAAGTATCAAAAGGCCAAAGCAAGACAGACCCATGACTGCAGTGGCGCAGTAGCCTGACTTAGATGTTTCCTGTCTCTGGATCTGCATACAGAAAAAAAAAACATTCCTGTAAATAAAGACAGCTGTCTGGCAACTGTCTTCCCAGCGACAATTATATTGACCGTAGTCAGATGCTCCACTGATTAAAAATTGATCCATTTAGAAAATTCTAATCAACTGAACAGGATTCTTTCATATGTGGGATAAGGTGGAGTGGAGGTGGTGGTGGGGCAGCAGCTGACACAGACCTGTTATTAACCCCTGCACCTCCACACAGCACCCCAGCAGCACCCGTCCCCTAGCGCCCCGGGACCAGACACGGCCCAGACGCCCTGAATTATTCAGTAGTCTAGCAGAGGCTACGGCCACCTTGTCTATTTATGCGTGGCAGAAAGGGGTAGTGGCTCTAATGGCCTGTCCAGAGGAGCCCTGGGTCCCAGCGGAGTCACCCATGGAGGGAGGAGGGGCCTTAGCATAGGGCTGCAGGGGATGTAAGAGAGAATTCATCAGTGGCTGAGGTCACAGCGGGTTAATGATGTCGCACGTCTAGACGGACGCTGGGCTCACACCCTTCCCAAAAGGCTATGGGGGTGTGGCCGGGGTCCACTAATATTTTTATATCTAAAGGAAAACTAGTGCCAGAACATTAACTCTTTGGGGGCATTTGTAATAAGCTGGTGTAATTGACTTTCGCCATGGATCCACACATGGTTACACTGGGTGCATCCATATTTCAACCACCACATAAACCAAATGAAACAATGACCCTCTCGGCTGCTGGTGATATGTACTGGGATTTGCTATATGTTTTGATGGCGCTGTCTACCACAACATGCTATCTAAATAGAAAATCCCTCAGGTGAAGACAGAGAGTTCACTTCACATCATAAACAACTGAATACATCAAATGAGGGGATACCTCTTCAATTCACAATCACTAGGAGGAATTCTAAGCTCGCCTACAGAGCCCCCTTGATTAGTGACTACATACACTTACCCCCTTGTCATCACACAGACAACTAAAACCACTACAGTTGCACCTCCACCACGGTAGAGAACAGTGGAGACTTGAGGGAGGAGCTAAAGGAGGTCGGGCTCATTGTAATGGCTGGAATGGAATAAATGGAACGCTGTCAAACATGTGGTTTCCATATGTTTGATACCGTTCCATTTATTCCATTCCAGCCATTACAATGAGCCTGTTCTCCTATAGCTCCTTCCACCAGCCTCCTCAGGCAGAGAGTCATTCAGTAATCAGGGCATCACTCCCTGAGAGGGTAAGGCACAAGGGTGGGGAACACTCTTGGCAACCGCTCTGTTGCCATGAGTTCTTCTATCACCTTGGTGATCATGTTGTGTCACGCAGGCCTGGGCAACTACAATCGGGGGCCTGATTGGTGTCACATTTTTGCCCCAGCCCCAGCTAACACACCTGACTCAAATAATCAACTAATCATGATCTTCAGTTAAACATGCAATTAGTTTAAATCAGGTGTGTTTGCTAGGGATGGGGGGAAAGTGTGACACCAATCAGGCCCCCGAGGACTGGAGATGCCCAGACCTGTATGTAGTGCATCCGCCCAATCTATCTAAGGGATAAGCACTACAGGAAAAACAGGCACAGGAGAGCACAACCTCCTGTGTAGTCCAGAGACAAGCCAATCAACAACAGCAAAACACATCTAGGCAAAGTAGCACAGACAGAGAGGGGAGTAAATTCAGATTTACAAACTGGTGAAAAGTAATCAACAGTATACCCAAGCACCAAGCCATCGTCAATTGAGAGGACAAAAAGATAATCAAGTCCAGGCTGGGGTTAAAGAAGCATATTTATAATATCATCCAAAATAGATTCATGAACTTCAAGGTTGGGTTCTTTAAGAGAGAGTGTGCTCGATAGGTCTGATGAGGCGGAATGAGTTTAGCCTTCAATAGGCATATGTACTCCCACTCCCAACCACTGCTCTCTGCTTATCCTGCATCTGATGCCAAGCACATTTACTGTTGAGGTCAACATCTCTGCCATGATTGAACCAAACCAAGGGCATCCCATGGCAGGGTAGAGAGGACACACAGACACACACACCCCTCTCTTATTTACACAAATGTAATTTCCACAGCTCCGTCCCTCAAGGTGACTGACTATGCACATAACTTAGAGATCCACATGGGCTCTCCTGATGGGGATGTCATAACAATGAAAAACAAGGTGGGGGAGATGCACTATGAACATTCAAAACACTGAAAACAGAAGTCGACAAAATACAACAACCAATGTCAAATGTGTTCTAAATAATCCTTTTATACACAAGAATTGCAAACCAGTTGGAAATATGCAAATCACAAGATGTTTTGTGTGTAATATGGCTATGGCTAATGAGCATGTGCTATATTTAACATTCATCCACAGGCATGCAATTTGAGAGCAACATGAACTCATCCTCTGTGCAAAGACAGTCATGCTGCCTAAAGCTACAACTCCTGATGTGAGGAGAGAGAGCACCTAGGGTAAGGGATGCACTTTAAATGCTGCCCTATTCAGCAATCCACTGGTCCACTGGTGTGTCATAATATAGGCGCTGGCCCTCAGGTTTAAACCTCCCTAGAGACGGAAGAGAAAGCGAGACGTCCCACGCCCACATTTTTCTGTTTCAAATGGAAGTCAATGAACTACATAGACCAGACCCAGCTGCTGTCGCATTGGTGTTCATGGGAGAGCCACCCCCTGAAGTAGACAGGAACTTACAAAAAAAAAAAAAAGGTAAACAGCCTGAGTGAACTATCTTCATTTATCCGCCATCTTTGCCTCCCTATTCCTGCTCTTCTCTTCGGGGTTTTCTTCCTCCAGTCCCATCCTGTAGAAGCCTAGAGCAACGTTTAGCTAAACCTGCTGGCCTACGTAGGCAGAGAGAGTCCCCAGAGGGCTGAACAATCAGACAATTTCAAGATCATGAAGCATTAAACCAATCCCGGCAGGGTACACTAATTAAACAGCCGAGCCCGGCACAGCCAACCAATCCCCACAGAGCAATTAAATCCATCCCCTCTAAAACACTGTAGAACCTGTCTGGGGAAAACAGCCGAGAAGAGTGAGAGGGAAAAAAATTATCATAAAATTAATCTGGAAAAAAAGAGAAAAACTATAGGAGAATGCAGTAAGAGACTAACAAGGGAAATTGAAAAGGAGCGATTTAATTCAGCTCTTTGTTCTTTTTCTCCTTTATTTAAAAAAAAATACAATTCAAAATGCCTAAACAGTCCTTTTCTTTCAACTGAAGAGGGGGATTCTGTGACCACATTATAATGCAAAAACAGTGACCCTATTGCTATGAAAAAGTGCATATTTAATTAAGATTAGAGAGTTCAGGAGCCACCTTGAGACTAGCAAAAAGAGAGGCCTGCCTCAGGGCCTACATTACAGAGCTGCGAACACAGTTGCAACACACAATCAATACCCCAACGTCCTCCGCCATCAACATAAATTAGAAAAGTGACAACAGAAGGATGCCATCAGTTGTGATTCCAAAATAAGCATTTGCATGGAAACGGAGGCGTGAGGAATGGGGAGAGGGGAGCGTGGCTATGTGGGGGAAGAACTGATGTCTGCGACATTGCTCTCTCATCCCTCAGAACATACCCAGCAATCTGGGAACATTCCCAGAACATTAGCTAACATTCCCATTAAGCTCTAGTTTTGGATGATAACGTTTGGATGATAACATCCCACAAACATTCAAAGAATGTTTTTGATCACCAAATATAAAAATGGTTTATTCAATATCCTTGGAATATCCTAACATTCACTAAAATGTTGGTCACAACATCTGTAAAAAAGACCACAGAACATTCCCCTAACTTTCTCATTAGGTTGCCAGGGAATGTAATAACACAATGTTCCGGTAATGTTCATACTGCCGCAACAAAATGTGGGAGCAATAGAAGTGGTTCTGAGGAAACATGACAGGAACGTTCTGCTAATGTTGATGGATATGTTATTCAAAACACACATAACAACAAGCAGGGAATATTCCTACAATGGTCTCATTAAGTTATAGTGTGACACTATGATGGTTCTAATAATATTCCCTGAACATACTCCAGCAATAAAGTGCTGGAGCAATAGAAGTTCCCGGAATATTCCGTTCATGTTGAAGATATTACAACTAACACCTATAACAACAAACAAGAAACGTTCCTGCAAGACGCTTCTAAAAGTATTAAGGCTATGACGATCGAAAATTGTTCTAAAAACATACTTCAACAATAATGGGAGTAGTTCTAAACACATTGCTGCAATGTTCTGCTAATATTGATGTGTAATGTAACAGTATTATCTGAAGTTGCCAAACATTTAAAGAAATGGCATTTCAATCTTCTTACATGATTATATTTTATAAGGGTACTGTCCAGACATAGCTGGAGCTTTTTAAAAGAATGGTAATCAAGTAGGATTGAACCTGCGAACTGCCATCTTCAAGCCCTGTAGGCTACTAATAAAAATCAAAACAGCCAGACTTTACAGGATATAAAAAACATTTGTAAAGTAAGAAATAATAAAGGATACTTCTTTTTCTAGACAAAGTCAGAGTAAAGGTGTAAACAGCTTTATATTTGTGTTAGTTTCATCCCAGCAGGCGCAGTGTAACAATTCCAGGGATCACACTCCAGGGATCACACTCCAGGGATCACACTCCAGGGATCACACTCCACCATTCCACTCTTTCTGCTCCAGCCATTACCACGAGCACATCCTCCCCAATTAAGGTGCCGCCAACCTCCTATGCCTGATACAACCATTGTAGGAATGTCATCAGATTTTGTGTTTTGGGAACCTATCTCTTGTAATGTCCCCACAATGTTCCTATGTTCCCATAACCTAAAGGAACAATAAAATAACATTAAACAAATGTGTTCTGGGAACATTCTTGCAACGTCAGGGGATTGTTTTTTCAACCTAATACAAACATTGTAATCATCAGCACAACTGGACAGTTTTTTTGTTTTGGTAACATATATTTTGTCATGTCCCCACCATGTTACCACAACCTAAAGAAATGTGTTAGTTTGAAGGAAGTTGCTAACTGCTAACTAGCAAGACTTCCAGTCATTGCGCTAATGCTAGTTAGCATTGACTCGCAAAACTACCTCGGTACTTCAAAATACCGAACTATCCTTTCAGCTTTTATTTAGCTGGAAGTACAGAGACAAGACAAATGCATTTTCCTTATGGTGTTGAAGAGATGCAGAAATTACCAAAGAAGAGATATGACAAGAGCAGTAGCGATGGCAGGGTAACAGTGGTCTGGATGGAGAGATAGACTTGCTCTCTCTTCTCTCTCTGGAGCGTGATAGCAGCTGCACAAAGACAGGACTGGCTAAAATAACAAGCCTGATTCATCGGTTTTTATTGTAACACACCTTTTGTATCATTTTGATAAAACAGAGGACATCTGCTTAGAAATAAAAAAGCTGTTTTGATTTTTTTTTTAAACACAGAAATAAAGGGACCATATTTTATCTTCCCTCTTCTGTTAAAATGAGGACAAATGGGCCCTAGAAAGGTGTGCAACGTAGAGTCCACCATATTCCTCCTTTCTAGTAAACACTCTGAGCAATGACACATAAGACCGCCAGGGATCCCCAAAGACCCTTGAGAAGAGCAGGGAGGCATTGATGTCAAGAGCTTAGGGGCCCAGGAGCACCCTCCACACTATCCACACCTCCACTGCACAACAGAACAGGCCTGCTAGCATCCTCACCACACATCATACAATGTATAAAACCTAGCGCTCACACAAAAACCAGGGTCTCCTTTTTATCCCTGAGGACAAAATGGACAATAGGGGGATGAATTACAGCCACTGAAGCCCTGCCAAATACAGCAGAGAAAGGCTGGAAGAGGGATGAGAAAGAGAGAAAAGGGAGGAAAATGGAGGGGATTCAATGTAAGCTCAGTAAAATGAACAAGAAAGGCTGGTGCTCAATACGTCTGCAGTGCTGTCAGACAATCAAAACAAATAAAGAGCGGCCGCTGTAGAGATACACAACTCAATATGGACTCACTGGGCAGGGAACTGGCTGCCAGCAGGGAGAAGGGA
This sequence comes from Oncorhynchus clarkii lewisi, assembly GCF_045791955.1. Taxonomy (NCBI): domain Eukaryota; kingdom Metazoa; phylum Chordata; class Actinopteri; order Salmoniformes; family Salmonidae; genus Oncorhynchus; species Oncorhynchus clarkii. The sequence goes on along the minus strand of NC_092152.1, from coordinate 23,190,447 downwards.
CCGCTTTATACCCATACCGATGAGCCACTACCTCTCCCGCTGAATCTTCCACCTCCCCTGGCCTGCCTGCCTGGCCTGCCTGCCTGGCCTGCCTGCGTGGCCTGCCTGCCTGGCCTGCCTGCCTGGCCTGCCTGCCTGGCCTGCCTGCCTGGCCTGCCTGCCTGGCCCACTGCTGTGGAAGAGGAGCCTGCCGCCATGGAGCCTTCATCCTGCAGACTAATGTGTCCCTGAAGTTTTGTTAAAGCTGGTTATTTACTCCTGCAAAGCAATTGCTTCAGCCTAGGGACAGCAGAATAAAAATATAAAAAACAGGACTGTGAAATAGCACATGCCTTTTGCGATGAAGCACTGTCAACTACCAAGGCGGATTACTGCTTCAAAATTGGGCTTTGGATAGGACATTTAGGTAAGGCTGAATGCTAAAGCAGAGGGTGAGACACCTGAGAAGAATACAGAGGGTCATAAACAGATGATCAAAAACTAATCCATGTTTCTTAATAACAATATCTCAATGTATATCCTTGTTAGAAATGTTCTCACACTGTTCAAAGAAGAAAGCCTATGACTAGTTCTGTGAACGCAAGAACTCATCATCATTACAAAGACATCATCACACACCCATATCAAACTGCAGTACTTATCCTGCGAACAGGGACATGAATGAGGTAAAACGAATGCGGATGGGTATGGAAATCTGCTCGAAGGAAGGTCAAAGTGATTAAGCTGACATTAATGACAGGTCTACTCTTTCTGTGGGAATGCTCACCGTAGCTGTCTCTAAACCCATTTGTCATTCCACTCCAAACGATGAAGCATCTGCTTTGAAGTCTCTACCACTAATGCTACACAGAGAGGTTAAACAGCTTAATGCTGAAGTCTGTTTCACTTCTCTCTCTAATGTTGCCTGCATTTTATATACCCGGGTTATGGCTCCTGGATTTCACAACTCAATTTACCCCAGCTAGTTCTGTAAAAGCTCTCTCCTTTCTTATTTCCTGTCCTTCTCACTGTCAAAGAATAAGAAGGGGCTTATGGTAAATGAGACCATGGCAGACGTAACCCGTCCGTTATCTCCCAATGAGGAGGTGTGAAAGCATGTTTGAAGAATGTTTATCTAGCAGGGCATGGATGCAACACAGACCTGTGGTGATGAGGATGCAGCTTCAGTCCCACTGCTTCTAAAAACCATGCTTAATCCACTGTGGCTTTGTTTGGAAAGGTCTGTCAAAGAGGAGATTGCAGGTCTAAAAGGATGGACCTATCTTCTCTTTACTCGAGTATAAATTTAGGTCAGCTTGGTATCCATCTCTGACTCTGCATACGTTTGTATGTGGGAGTGAGTCAATAAAGACAATCTAAACGTTTGCATTACATGTGCATGTATGAGTATGGCTGTCCTTATGTGATTAATATGTACCCTATGGAGGAGGTACGTGTCCACATGCCTACACACAAGCGTGTATGTGTGTGCATGAGCGTGTCGGTCTGTGTGCATTTTCCTATTTCATACCCTGGGGCTCTGTCTCCACCCATGCTGCCTCCCTGGGTTGCCCATGCTGTTTGTGGTTGAGGCTATCAATGGCTGCCTCTAGAGCTATTTCCCCCTCTCCTCCTTTATAGATCACTCAGTCATATTGGACAAAGCTTTCTCAGGACACAAACCCTAACCCTCCCCTCCACCCTATAGTGCCCTAGACCTGGCATTTCCGGTAAATTATGAAATGATGGTAGGGCCTTATGTGACAAAAACAATAACGAGAAACAAATCTATTAAAGCATGAATGAAAGGGAATGAGAGACCTGTTTTCACAGCCAATTTGAGATTGCAGGGTTGGGTTTAGGGGGGCGGGAGCAGCCGGCAAACGGCACACAGAGAGAGCAGGCTGGTAGCAGCGGCAGCCAGGCTCACAGGCTGAAAAGCAATTTCACTGTTTGGCAATACTGTTGTCTCTGTCTGTGGATTAGAGCTGACACGGGATCGCCTGAGTCATGCTAAATGTATACAATCACAGCCTTTCGTTCCTGATCTAAACTCACTGCCTCAGAGAATGATGGAGAGAAGAGTATGGAGATGTGTGGGTCTGGAAAATACCATCAAATAAGTGCATTGCTTTTAAACCATATATAATGAACACAGCATTCCATCACTATAAGACAACAGGGGGATTCTCAAATGTATTTTATATAAACTGGGAGCACAGTAATGATTTGAAGCTATAGTTGGTGTCTACATTTGGACAAGGTTACCTGGAACTCTGATAAAACACATTGCGTTACACTTCAAAATATACCTGATGAAGGTTGATTACTTTAAAAAATAATCTTCTAAACACATGATGATTCCTCTATGATATATTGGATAGCTAAAGTGTGCTTTATATTGTGAAAACAATATACAATGTTATTACAATGTAATAACTTCGTAAACTGTGCCCTCTTGTAGTCTGACCTCACCTTTTTGTCACCTGGGTCTGAGAATGCTCCCTACTGGCTGAATGATATCCTGATTCCTGGGCGTTCTCGCTATTGGCTAAGACTTGGCTTGGGCCCGGCAGGACCTGGCAGGACATCTCCTGACCCGTCCTTTCCATGGTCGCCCACGGAAATGCCATCTGGCTGGGGTGAATGATTACACTGGCAATGGCCGTGTGACCTGCGGCCAGCGGGAACCAAGGTCACTCCACCTCAATGCTGACTTGACCTGTTCTCTTTTTGTTAGGGTCGCGGTGAATCAGCCATCTCTGACTATTCTACCACAGAAATTAAGTTCACACACAAATTCATTAAAAATGAAAATCTGAAATGTCTTGAGTCAATAAGTATTCAACCACTTTCTTATGGAAAGCCTAAATAAGTTCAGGAGTAAACATTTGCTTAACAAGCCACATAATAAGTTGCATGCACTCATGCAATAATAGTGTTTAACATGGTTTTTGAATGACTAGCTCATATCTCTGTACCCCAGACATACAATTATCTGTAAAAGGTCCCTCAGTCAAGCAGTGAATTTCAAACACAGATTTAACCACAAAGACCAGGGAGGTTTTCCAATGCCTCGCAAGGAAGGGCACCGACTGGTAGATTAAAAATAAAACTGACACTGAATATCCCTTTGAGCATGGTGAAGTTATTAAGTACACTTTGGATGGTATATCAATACACCCAGTCACTACACAGATATAGGTGTCCTTCCTAACTCTGTTGCCGGAGGGGAAAGGATTTCACTATGAGGCCAATGGTGTTCAGAAAACTGAGAATGGATCAACAACATTGTTGTTACTCCACAATACTAACCTAATTGACAGAGCGAAAATAATGAAGCCTGTACAGAATACAAATATTCCTAAACATGCATCCTGTCTGCAACAAGGCATTAAAGTAATATTGAAAATAATGTGACAAAGCAATTATGAATATGCCTGAATACAAAGTGTGATGTTTGGGGAAAATCCAATACAGCACACTACTGAGTGCCACTCGCCATATTGTCAAGCATAATATCTGGCTGCGTCATGTTATGGGTATTCTTGTAATAGTTAAGGACAAAAAATAAATTGAATGGAGCAAAGCACAGGCAAAATCCTAGAGGAAAACCTGGTTCAGTTTGCTTTCCACACTGGGAGATGAATTCACTTTCAGCAGGACAATAACCTAAAACAATAACCTAAGGCCAAATCTACACTGGAGTTGCTTACCATGGAGACAATTAATGTTCCTGAGTTACAGTTTTGACATAAATCTGCTTGAAAATCTATAACAACACTTGAAAATGGTTGTCCAGCAATGATCAACAACCAATTTGACAGAGCTTGAAGAATGTTGAAAAGAAAAATGTGCAAATATTGCACAATCCAGGCTTAGAGACATACCCAGAAAGACTAACAGCTGTAATCTGTGCTAAAGGTGATTCTAACATGTATTGACTCAGGGGTGTGAATACTTATGTAAATTAGATATTTCTGTATTTCATTTTCAATTAATTTGCAAACATGTTTTCACTTTGTCATTGTGTGTAGAAAACCCTGATGTAGGCCATGTAGATATAAGTTTTATGGTAATTTCTATAGATTCTATAAATGTTCACTTTAGCCTACTATATAAACTCCAACATATGACTGACATCAATATTGGGATTTTTCAAGATGTTTCTTTTGAGTAATATTGCATTATTCAGTTAACAGTAATTTAATCATGTTATCATTTTCAACGTTACATTATGAACATGAATGACTTTGTCAAACAGAATATGAGTGGCCTCCCGCTACGTTAAATCATAGACTTGATAGCTATTTAGATATTTTGGTTGGAAACACTATTTTGAGGTGTCAGGCCTCATTCAGGTAGAAAAAAAGTAATGTGCAAATTGATTTATTCGAATCAAACCTGAAAAAATGAGAAGTTGGCAATTTGATTCTAAGCATTGGCCACTAATGCCAGGATTGCAGCAAACGAATTATGTAAAAACATGCTATTTTGTAAGAGAAAAGACGTAAATGAATCTCGACGTAGCCTATAGCTACATAATAGCTAAACTCGCCCTTTGCATCACTGATTAAATGAGTAGTCCAGCGATTGGGGGGCACAATAACAACCGGCCACACAAGACAACCCAGAACAGATCAGATTTCTTTTCGGCAGGCTTTTCCGCGGGACCTGGCTTGCCATGCTCCAGTCATTTCTCATATTACATAACATCAATCATACAGTAGAGACTGTGCTTTTGCGCTGGCCGAGCCTGATTTACAAACATTAGCGAGGAATACAATTACAACAGTCCTTGCCCGAATAGCCTTGTGCTCACAATGCGGCTCGAGATGAGAGGAAGGGGCTATAAACATCTGTACCGAGACGCACAGATAAGCGAATTACATCGTCAACACTCTGGCTTTTTAGTGATGTCAAGTCTTACAGAAATTCAATTGAAAAGGTTAATAAAAAACGCTATAGTCGTATGTCAGTAGCCTAATAGGTTGTAAAACTATTTGTCAATTTACTAGACAAGTTTGTAAAACAGGATCATTGACAACTTTGTGATAACCAAGTCAATATAAGCTGTCTGCCAAACAGACTATCATGATTTTACACATATGTTTTAACGTGCAACACCGGAATGAACAATAACCTAAATAGATGATACATGATAACGTCATTGGTAGACTCAGACTATAATAAATACGCGTCAAGTTGTTCTGACTGGGCTATTATCTAAAAGAGAAATAACAAACAGTCAATCAAGTAGGCTATCCAACGGTAGCCTATAGCCTATGGCTTGAATAAGTGATGATTATTTAGCAGACGAACAGAAGAAGAAAAACTTTTATCAATCTAATTGTGGCAAACAAAGTTGATTTACAAGCAAAAACGAATGATCATATTGTTATCAAACACAGAAAATAAAACAGAACCAAATGTCGCTAAAGAGATCGTAAAACCACGCACCATCATGACACAAATGGAATAAAACATTAAGCTGGTGAAAAGTTACGTCCTTGGAGCAAGATTCATGAGGACATAAAAAGTTTCAATCCGTTCTGTCTACACCACTGATGGGCATTATAAACACCGAATCGTATAAAAATAAGGTCTGTGTCCGTGGTGCTGATCCCAGTGGTGAACGCAGAGCGGAGGCTACAGAGCGCCTGTGCTACTCTATGGTCGTTCCATCGCTGATCAATGATTGAACTGAACAAAGGCAGAAAAGGATCAATTTCTAATAACTATCAATGCAACACCGCCGATTTCTTTCTCCATTCGTCCACAATAACATATTTCCCATCATTTTAAAGTACACAATGTTCTATGAACACATGCAAGCAAAAAGGTAAAGGATAACACTAACCTGAAGCCGCCGTAGATCAAATTTCTTCCAATATTGAAACATCGATCCCACATCGGCGGCCATCTTGGGGGATATTGAAGATATTTTTTCAGCGGCTGCAATAAATATGTGGGCTGGATTTCCCTTGTTAAACAACGTTAACGATTACTCGTTCTACTTTTAAAAAAATGCAACGAACACAAGAAAGTCCACTGAACTAACGCAAATGTGTTTGTTAAAAAAAAAGTGATGTCCTGGTGGACCGCGAGTGTTTTTGAAAATAAAAATAGTATCAACGCATTTGTGCAGTCCCGGTTAACCGGACAAATTGCATTTGATTTGGGTTTGTCAAAGTTATCAATAATGACGTAAGGGGTTGATCAATAGCCTACCGTCTGGTAAAGGGAAGGAGAACAACAATGTAATCTATACATATTGTGCTTATGGAAATCCGTCTACCATGGTATAAAACAGTTGCGTCCATATCTTCAGTCCTTAATAATAGTAGCCTAAATAGTGAAATACACAGAACACCTCTTTTTATGTTTACACCCCTCCCTCCATTAGTTTAGGCTACAAATAACAGTGAATGGATGAATAGACTATATATCCATTTGGATTTCTGCTCATAAGGAATAAATAGGCGCAGATCATTGGCAATGCATGCACCTGCTCTGATGAACGAATAAAAACTAGTTTAATTTGTGATCATGTTAATTCATTACCATTTCAAAATGTGAAATAGTAATACCACAAAAACCTTAGCGCACATGCACACGCGCGCACGCACGCACACACACACACACACACACACACACACACACACACACACACACACACACACACACACACACACATACATACATACATACATACATACATACATACATACATACATACATTGACGCTACACACATATCACAACTGCTGCTACAATACTCTTATTTACTATTGCTAGTACTGCACAATTCAAATTCTTGCCCCAAAATCTCCCCTTCCCACTTAATGTGTTGTGAAAAGTGTTATGAAATGTAATGTCATGTAATATTTTTAATTGAATATAACTGCCTTAATGTTGCTGGACCCCAGGAAGAGTAGCTGCTGCTTTGAGTAAATATTGTACTATAGATTGTTGCCTTCCTGTTTTATACTTGTGCTAAAATGTAATCTATTCTACTGAGCCATTTACTTTATATTTGTAATTCTTATATTTTCTTATTTCTTATTTCTTATTGTTGTTGTATTGTCTAGAAAGGACCTGCATGTAAGCATTTAATTGGACAGTATATACCATGTGTATCCTGTACATATGACTTATAAAAACTTGAAACTTATTTGAAATAACTTCATAAACATTTCACTGTCTAAACTTTGCAAAATGATTCCCATACATGCCTAGTTACTGATTATTTAGATATTTCAAAATGATTCCCACACATGCCTAGTTACTGATTATTTAGATATTTCAAAATGATTCCCACACATGCCTAGTTACTGATTATTTAGATATTTCAAAATGATTCCCACACATGCCTAGTTACTGATTATTTAGATATTTAAAAATGATTCCCATACATGCCTAGTTACTGATTATTTAGATATTTCAAAGTTCCATTAAAAAATATATGAAACGTATTTTAGAACTTAGTTCATATGTGAAAATGAATGATCACTCTAGCAATTGGATCTAGCTTTGATATCTGAAATTGAACAGTGGCTGGTATATGGTGGGTTAACTGGGTCTCAGAAAAAGTGGGTATGCAGACATAGAAAAAAATCTAGGTATTGTATATCTGGGATACAGACTGGTACTGGATGATATGAGACCTGTAAAAACAAAGGCATATGGGAGGTACTGAGTAGCCTACTTAAAATAATGCATATTATTGACAAATTGACACAAATCCTCTAGAGTCTACTCTGAGCAGTGCCCGTAAGGGGGTAAATAACATGTTTATGAGGTCAATTACTGGATCTTAATTTTGATTAGATAATGAAAGATTATAGTGTGAAAACAGTACGTATATGGTATCTGAGGAGTTACAAACGTGTGTATTTCTGTTTCATCACATCTGGAGGCTATACAGGGGAAAGGAAGGGGAAAGGGGATACCTAAGTCAGTTGCACATCTGAATGCATTCATCCGACATGTCTCTTCCACATTGACTCAACGCCTGTGAATCAGAGAAGGATTCATATGTAATGAATATCATATTGATATTGTGTTTTTCAGTGGTAGTTTACTTTTGAAGAGCACAGGTAGACAGACACATGTACATCAAATACGAAGACGATATACTACGCAGGCATTCATGTCCATCACCACTAATCTGGAAAACCTGCCTCTGTTTACATGAAGGGGTTTGTAAGAATTTGTTCTTAACTGTCTTTCCTAGTTAAATAAAGGTTAAATAAATACAAATAAATGCATTTGTAAGACCAGTGAAGGCTGCAGACATATTCCATAATATACAATAAAGTTGTTTTCCATCATACTTGACTCTCTGTACACAATAGACTTGCATTCGAGTTTTTGTAGTGGTGATGGTGGAGGTGGTTGTTTTACCAACTCTGCACTTTCAACAAATAATTTCCTTCCACTATTAAACGCATACCGAGCAAAGCTAAGCTTGAACAATAACTGTTTTAGTGTTGTCTGCGCCCCCTGGTGGCTGTACATGTTCTTAGGGTACAGTCGTGCACTGAATAATATTCTGACCAAACAAAGCAGGCCTAAGTAGGCCTATGTTACCATTAAACACATCTTTTGATTTAATTACCAAATCATTGATAAGAAAATACGTAATAAATGTACATACATGATAATCTGGAGCCATGTGAAATCACAAATATAGGAACAAGTAATTAACTCAGGTCACTGTGAAATGCATCATAATGCTGTTTATGTGTTTATTCCATCATACATGACATCCCTTTAAAAACGTCTGTAAAGAGAAAATAATATGCATTTATTGTTGTACTTTAGCAACTTAAAGTTTATTACTATCTGAACCATATGTAAGGGAGGAATTTCATATTCTCTTGCCAGACAGAAATCACCTAGGGGGAATTATGAAGGAAGCTTATTAAAAGTTTCAGTATTATTGCGTTTTATTGGTTGCTCGAGGGTGGCAATGAGATGCAAGCCTCATATGAAAATAATAACATCTTAGTTAGCTGTGATTTATCTGGAAACTTAACATTCAAATTAGAGTTGATATGGAAGACAATTTCATGCCAGGATTGTTGCCACAATAAACATACCGGGGTGTGTGTTTTATGTAAATATATTTTTAGTCCAAGTTTGACTGAACAATTCGGCGCTTGCAGATTTCATTCTCAAGCATATCGATCAATCAACTGAGTGAGTAATCTCACATATTTGATCAACTTTTGAGCAGTGAATGAACAACCAATATTGACAGATGCAGCTTATTTCCACTTCTATTACATGTGTATCAAATGCAGTAGGTCAAGAAGAAAGAGATGGTTAAATTGAAGAAGAGCCAGCAAAACTTTAACATTCAGGTGTATTACAAAATGTGCAGTATCAGTGGCTCATTTTCAAAGAGCCAAGATAAATTTGGCTTGACACATAGAAAAAATGTGCTGCTAGCACTGCCTACTGGCCAACAGGGGTAAATCGTTTTCAAAGTCAAGGCACGGGCAACCTAGTATTGTGTTTTAAAGTTATCTCCATTGCCACCGTCCATTGTTATGACAAAGCCTTTACAGTGTAGTGAAGAAGGCGCAACATTGCCTCCAATCTCAGGAGGCTGAAGAAATTTGGCTTGTCACCTAAAACCCTCACAAACTTTTACAGATGCACAATTGAGAGCATCCTGTTGGGCTGTATCACCGCCTGGTAAGGCAACTGCACCACCCACAACCGCAGGGCTCTCCTGAGGGTGGTGCGGTCTGCACAACGCATCACCGGGGGCAAACTACTTGCAGCACCCGATGTCACAGGAAGTCCAAAAAGATCATCAAGGACAACAACCACCAGAGCCACTGCCTGTTCACCCCGCTATCATCCAGAAGGCAAGGTCAGTACAGGCCCATCAAAGCTGGGGCCAAGATTCTGAAAAACAGCTTCTGTCTCAAGGCCATCAGACCATTAAATAGCCATCACTAGCACAGAGAGGCTGCTGCCTATATACACAGACTTGAAATCATTGGCCACTTTATAAATGGAACACTAGTGACTTTAATAATGTCACTTTAATAATGTTTACATATCTTGCATTTCTCATCTCATATGTATATACTGTATTCTATACTATTCTACTGTATCTTAGTCTATGCCGCTCTGACATTGCGCGTCCATATATTTATATATTTTTAATTCAATTCACTACTTAGGTTTGTGTGTATTGGGTACAGTATATGTTGTGAAATTGTTAGATAATGCTGCACTGTCAGAACTAGAAGTACAAGCATTTCGCTACACCCGCAATAACATCTGCTAAACACGTGTATGTGACCAATAAAATTTGATTTGATTTGATTTCAGTGTAACATTTTCTGGTTATTGGTCTTGTAAATGTTAACAAATACCTACAAGCCTATAAGCCTCAGTCGAAAATCACTATGAGTAGAAAGGGCACATCATGCTCTGCTGCCTGCTTTAAAGATCTGCAGTTACTGAGGAGGATGGCTTGTCTTTCTGACATTGGGAAAAAGTAAGCCCCTTGGACTTAACCCTTCTAATGTATCCTATTTCATCAGACATCCCAAAATTTGTGCAAAAGGGTGTGTGAAGAACTGAGAAGAGACATGACATCAACTACCTCGTGAGGGAGTATTTTCACATTGTCTACTTTGAAATCCAAGCCACCCTGTTTGTATCACAAGTTCTGTTTATCTCTCCTCTTTCTTAATCCATCCATCCATCCATCCATCCATCCATCCCATCTATCTCCCATGTAGAGTATGTGTGACTCAGTTACAAAGACTAAAATGCATGAAGAAGAATCAAATGTTCAAAATATATTCAATTAATTCAAATGCCCCCAAGAACACACCCCACCACTGACCGTCTATTTGGGTGGAAAATGTTTTGACAAAACATTCATTTGGATACTGTATAATTAGAAAATCCTTAATGAACATTGGCACCATACCCCTATTTTCCATAGCTTTTTTCCAGTGCTATGTGAGAAAGTCACCAATATGACAAAAATTCAGAAGTTTAAACCAAACAGAGCTGCTACCCAGAAACACCTCTCATCACAATAGTTATGGTCCATCAGGAAATGTAATGGGACAGCTGGTGGATGGAGCCCAGCAAGTGGAGCTGTGAGTCAAACCTCTAGCTTTCTACTCAAGCCATATCTGATTCTAGTGTCTTGGTAATGTGATGGAGTGTTGGGCTGTTACTCTAAATCGTAGTTAAAGCACTGACAATAGACCAAAAGGAAGGGGAATACTTAGTGCTCTTTACCTATGTCATGGCCTATAGAAGGCATGGAGCTTTTATAGTGTATGGGTAGGGAAGGTTGGCAATGGGTGTGGTGGGGTATCACTAGCCTACATATCTACCCCCTAGTGATCATCCTGTCACATTATAAACCGTCAAGGATCCCTCTTTGCCCTTTTCCAGCTACTATACAGACATGGTGAGTAGATGCTCACCCCTTGACATGATCTAATCCTAGGAAGCTTCAGAGAGCCATATGCATTTCACTGTGTGAAATAAGTGATCCCAAATAGCTTTTTAGTCAGGAATCATTTGGTTGGGGAATTCCTGTTCTCTTCTAGTTGTATCTCTCTGGGGACAGGATGCTGGCAGTTCTCATATTTTTTGTTATTTAATGTACAGAAAGATTGAGATTGAGATGACTTCTCTCTCAGGTTTATTGCTGCTTTTTTTGTTCATCGAGAATATGAAATTGTTATTTTTTGGGCCGACATAGAGCAGATCGTTGGTATCTAACTTTGAGAGAATGGGCAAATTGAAGTAGGAGTAAGTTGTGTTAACAAATTAGAATATTTTGTTTGTGTTCTTTATCTACTTTGCTCTGGAAATTCAGGAAAGACCTGCTGTAAGAGTTAAGATTTCTTTGAATGATTTAGCTAAATTTCTGTGAAGATCTGGGGGTGAGGACAACTGAGGACTGGAGCAAGGAGTAGAGATGGGAATAGAGATGGGACCAGTGACCTCAAACATCAGATAGCTTTCTGATAAGATGTAAGGCATATGTTTATTGAGGAGCAACAATGAGGTGCAAACATTTTCCATGGGTCTACGATTGTGTTCATCCTCATCTCAACCCATTCTGGTTTAAATAATCATCAACTCAACTCATCATCAATGCAACTCAACTCCACTCAGCGCAGACAATCTTTCACTAAATTGAAATGAGTACATACCTATTGGCACAATGACCTTCAGCTGTGAAGCACAACTGTTGGTGGGGCTAATCCACAGCATCTGTTAGACATCAGCTGTCGAGAGAGGCCTGCCAATCCTGGCACTGTAATGTCATCAGACTGCATTCCCATGCTCTGTTTTCACGATTCCATGGTAATCCCTGCCTTCATGAGATTTCTCCAATCAAACGTGGCTCAGTGCACCACCCTGTCAAAGCCTAGGCCCCAGTGCATAATCTCTCATATGATCCAGGGGATCTGAGTACGGGAGGACCACTCCCTCACCATGCTAATTATAGACTCCCAGAGAGGAGAGGGCTATGGAAATAATTGAATTGCAAAATAAGAAGTATTTCAGGTCTTCATTATGAAATGTGCGCTATACCATCAATCATGTTTAATGTGCAAGGTTATAGTAACCCCAGTCAGATATTTAGTTTGCTGGCATGATCTAAGTAGGTTATAGTAAACCTAGTCAGATATTTAGTTTTCTGGCATGATCTAAGTAGGTCATAGTAAACCCGGTCAGATATTTAGTTTGCTGGCATGATGTAAGTAGGTTATAGTCACCCCGGTCAGATATTTAGTTTGCTGGCATGATCTAAGTAGATTATAGTAAACCCGGTCAGATATTTATTTTGCTTGTTCTAGGTCCCAAGAAACAAAGAGATCTTCTGTTGAATCTGAAAATTAATCTTAATGGTTGTACAGTCGTCTCAAATAAAACTGTGAAGGACCTCGGCGTTACTCTGGACCCTGATCTCTCGTTTGAAGAACATATCAAGACCATTTCAAGGACAGCTTTTTTCCATCTACGTAACATTGCAAAAATCAGAAACTTTCTGTCCAAAAATGATGCAGAAAAATGTATCCATGCTTTTGTCACTTCTAGGTTAGACTACTGCAATGCTCTACTTTCCGGCTACCCGGATAAAGCACTAAATAAACTTCAGTTAGTGCTAAATACGGCTGCTAGAATCCTGACTAGAACCAAAAGATTTGATCATATTACTCCAGTGCTAGCCTCTCTACACTGGCTTCCTGTCAAAGCAAGGGCTGATTTCAAGGTTTTACTGCTAACCTACAAAGCATTACATGGGCTTGCTCCTACCTATCTCTCTGATTTGGTCCTGCCGTACATACCTACACGTACGCTACGGTCACAAGACGCAGGCCTCATAATTGTCCCTAGAATTTCTAAGCAAACAGCTGGAGGCAGGGCTTTCTCCTATAGAGCTCCATTTTTATGGAACGGTCTGCCTACCCATGTCAGAGACGCAAACTCGGTCTCAACCTTTAAGTCTTTACTGAAGACTCATCTCTTCAGTGGGTCATATGATTGAGTGTAGTCTGGCCCAGGAGTGGGAAGGTGAACGGAAAGGCTCTGGAGCAACGAACCGCCCTTGCTGTCTCTGCCTGGCCGGTTCCCCTCTTTCCACTGGGATTCTCTGCCTCTAACCCTATTACAGGGGCTGAGTCACTGGCTTACTGGGGCTCTCTCATGCCGTCCCTGGAGGGGGTGCGTCACCTGAGTGGGTTGATTCACTGATGTGGTCATCCTGTCTAGGTTGCCCCCCCCCCCCCCCCCCCCTTGGGTTGTGCCGTGGCGGAGGTCTTTGTGGGCTATACTCAGCCTTGTCTCAGGATGGTAAGTTGGTGGTTGAAGATATCCCTCTAGTGGTGTGGGGGCTGTGCTTTGGCAAAGTGGGTGGGGTTATATCCTTCCTGTTTGGCCCTGTCCGGGGGTGTCCTCGGATGGGGCCACAGTGTCTCCTGACCCCTCCTGTCTCAGCCTCCAGTATTTATGCTGCAGTAGTTTATGTGTCGGGGGGCTAGGGTCAGTTTGTTATATCTGGAGTACTTCTCCTGTCCTATCCGGTGTCCTGTGTGAATCTAAGTGTGCATTCTCTAATTCTCTCCTTCTCTCTTTCTTTCTCTCTCTCAGAGGACCTGAACCCTAGGACCATGCCCCAGGACTACCTGACATGATGACTCCTTGCTGTCCCCAGTCCACCTGGCCGTGCTGCTGCTCCAGTTTCAACTGACCTGAGCCCTAGGACCATGCCCCAGGACTACCTGACATGATGACTCCTTGCTGTCCCCAGTCCACCTGACCGTGCGTGCTGCTGCTCCAGTTTCAACTGTTCTGCCTTATTATTATTCGACCATGCTGGTCATTTATGAACATTTGAACATCTTGGCCATGTTCTGTTATAATCTCCACCCGGCACAGCCAGAAGAGGACTGGCCACCCCACATAGCCTGGTTCCTCTCTAGGTTTCTTCCTAGGTTTTGGCCTTTCTAGGGAGTTTTTCCTAGCCACCGTGCTTCTACACCTGCATTGCTTGCTGTTTGGGGTTTTAGGCTGGGTTTCTGTACAGCACTTTGAGATATCAGCTGATGTACGAAGGGCTATATAAATACATTTGATTTGATTTGATTTGATATTTTGCTGGCATGATCCCTTTTTTCTCCATTTCCGCCTGAATGACGTGTCCAAAGTAAACTGCCTGTAGCTTAGGCCCTGAAGCCAGGATATGCATATAATTGGTGCCATTGGAAAGAAAACACTTTGAAGTTTGTAGAAATGTTAATAATGTAATGTAAGAGAATATAACACAATAGATATGGTAGGAGAAAATCCAAAGAAAAACCAACCAGAATTGTTTTTTTGAGAGAGACCATCCTCTTAAAAATGCAAGAGAAAGGCCATATTGTAAATTGGATGCAATTCCTATGGCTTCCACGGGGTGTCAGCTGTCTATGTTCAACGTTTCAGACTTGTAACTTCAAAAACAAATAAGAAATAAAAGTTTTAGTAGAAGGACACAGTCTTGGAAATCCGTGTTTGCATGCCATGAAGAAATTACGCACCTGCCAAAAGCAGTTTCCTATTGAACATACTTCTTTCCCAAATAAATATTATAGTTTGATTACATTTTTAGGGTATCTGAGAAGTAAATAGAAATGTATTTTGACTTGTTGAAACAAAGTTTAGGGGTAGATTTCGGGTTCCTTTCTCTGCAAGTTGAAGTCTAAACAGACTTTTGGGGATATAAAGAAAGATTTTAACTAACAAAACGACACTACATGTTATAGCTGGGACCCTTTGGATGATAAATTAGAGGATGATTTTCAAAAATAATATTTAATCATTATATGTGAATGTATGAAACTTGTGCTGGTCGAAAAATATTTTTATGTGGGTCGCCGTCCTCAAACAATCGCATGGCATGTTTTTGCTGTAATATCTACTGTAAATTGGACAGTGTAGTTCGATTAACAAGAATTTAAGCTTTCAGTTGATATAAGACACTATGTACCAAAATGTTTAAAATCCATAATATTTATTTGAATTATGCACCCCCAGTTTCACCGGAAGTTGTCCAGTTTGCTGGCATGATCTAAGTAGGTTAGCCAAGGCTAGCTTTTTCAAGCAGAAATTTGCTTCCTGCAACACAAACTCAAAAAGGTTCTGGGACACCGTAAAGTCCATGGAGAATAAGAACACTTCCTTCCAGCTGCCCACTGCACTGAGGATAGGAAACTCTGTCACCACCGATAAATCCACTATAATTGAGAATTTCAATAAGCATTTTTCTATGGCTGGCCATGCTTTCCACCTGGCTACCCCTACCCCGGTCAACAGCACTGTACCCCCGACAGCAACTCGATTGGAAGATTGGAAAGCAGCTGCGGTCATCCCCCTCTTCAAAAGGGGGGACACTCTTGACCCAAACTGCTACAGACCTACAGTGCCTTGCGAAAGTATTCGGCCCCCTTGAACTTTGCAACCTTTTGTGACATTTCAGGCTTCAAACATAAAGATATATATTTTTTGTGAAGAATCAACAACAAGTGGGACACAATCATGAAGTGGAACGACATTTATTGGATATTTCAAACTTTTTTAACAAATCAAAAACTGAAAAATTGGGCGTGCAAAATTATTCAGCCCCTTTACTTTCAGTGCAGCAAACTCTCTCCAGAAGTTCAGTGAGGATCTCTGAATGATCCAATGTTGACCTAAATGACTAATGATGATAAATACAATCCACCTGTGTGTAATCAAGTCTCCGTATAAATGCACCTGCACTGTGATAGTCTCAGAGGTCCGTCAAAAGCGCAGAGAGCATCATGAAGAACAAGGAACACACCAGGCAGGTCCGAGATACTGTTGTGAAGAAGTTTAAAGCCGGATTTGGATACAAAAAGATTTCCCAAGCTTTAAACATCCCAAGGAGCACTGTGCAAGCGATAATATTGAAATGGAAGGAGTATCAGACCACTGCAAATCTACCAAGACCTGGCCGTCCCTCTAAACTTTCAGCTCATACAAGGAGAAGACTGATCAGAGATGCAGCCAAGAGGCCCATGATCACTCTGGATGAACTGCAGAGATCTACAGCTGAGGTGGGAGACTCTGTCCATAGGACAACAATCAGTCGTATATTGCACAAATCTGGCCTTTATGGAAGAGTGGCAAGAAGAAAGCCATTTCTTAAAGATATCCATAAAAAGTGTTGTTTAAAGTTTGCCACAAGCCACCTGGGAGACACACCAAACATGTGGAAGAAGGTGCTCTGGTCACATGAAACCAAAATTGAACTTTTTGGCAACAATGCAAAACGTTATGTTTGGCGTAAAAGCAACACAGCTGAACACACCATCCCCACTGTCAAACATGGTGGTGGCAGCATCATGGCTTGGGCCTGCTTTTCTTCAGCAGGGACAGGGAAGATGGTTAAAATTGATGGGAAGATGGATGAAGCCAAATACAGGACCATTCTGGAAGAGAACCTGATGGAGTCTGCAAAAGACCTGAGACTGGGACGGAGATTTGTCTTCCAACAAGACAATGATCCAAAACATAAAGCAAAATCTACAATGGAATGGTTCAAAAATAAACATATCCAGGTGTTAGAATGGCCAAGTCAAAGTCCAGACCTGAATCCAATCGAGAATCTGTGGAAAGAACTGAAAACTGCTGTTCACAAATGCTCTCCATCCAACCTCACTGAGCTCGAGCTGTTTTGCAAGGAGGAATGGGAAAAAATTTCAGTCTCTCGATGTGCAAAACTGATAGAGACATACCCCAAGCGACTTACAGCTGTAATCGCAGCAAAAGGTGGCGCTACAAAGTATTAACTTAAGGGGGCTGAATAATATTGCACGCCCAATTTTTCAGTTTTTGATTTGTTAAAAAAGTTTGAAATATCCAATAAATGTCGTTCCACTTCATGATTGTGTCCCACTTGTTGTTGATTCTTCACAAAAAAATACAGTTTTATATCTTTATGTTTGAAGCCTGAAATGTGGCAAAAGGTCGCAAAGTTCAAGGGGGCCGAATACTTTCGCAAGGCACTGTATATCTATCCTACCCTGCCTTTCTAAGGTCTTCGAAAGCCAAGACAACAAGCAGATTACCGACCATTTCGAATCCCACCGCACCTTCTCCGTCAATCACCTGTCAATCACCACATCCTCATCGGCAGACTCAATAGCCTTGGTTTCTCAAATGATTGCCTCGCCTGGTTCACCAACTACTTCTCTGAGAGAGTTCAGTGTGTCAAATCGGAGGGCCTGTTGTCCGGGCCTCTGGCAGTCTCTATGGGGGTGCCTCAGGGTTCAATTCTTGGCCCGACTCTCTTCTCTGTATACATCAATGATGTCGCTCTTGCTGCTGGTGAGTCTCTGATCCACCTCTACGCAGACGACATCATTCTGTATACTTCTGGCCCTTCTTTGGACACTGTGTTACCAACCCTCCAGGCGAGCCTTAATGCCATACACCTCTCCTTCCGTGGCCTCCAACTGCTCTTAAATACAAGTAAAACCAAATGCATGCTCTTCAACCGATCGCTGCCTGCACCTGCCCGCCCGTCCAGCATCACTACTCTGGACGGTTCTGACTTAGAATATGTGGACAACTACAAATACCTAGGTGTCTGGTTATACTGTAAACTCTCCTTCCAGACTCACATCAAACATCTCCAATCCAAAGTTAAACCTAGAATTGGCTTCCTATTTCGCAACAAAGCATCCTTCACTCATGCTACCAAACATACCCTCGTAAAACTGACCATCCTACCGATCCTCGACTTCGGCGATGTCATTTACCAAATAGCCTCCAATACCCTACTCAATAAATTGGATGCAGTCTATCACAGTGCCATCCGTTTTGTCACCAAAGCCCCATATACTACCCACCACTGCGACCTGTACACTCTTGTTGGCTGGCCCTCGCTTCATACTCATCGCCAAATCCACTGGCTCCAGGTCATCTACAAGACCATGCTAGGTAAAGTCCCCCCTTACCTCAGCTCGCTGGTCACCATAGCAGCACCCACCTGTAGCACGCGCTCCAGCAGGTATATCTCTCTGGTCACCCCCAAAACCAATTCTTCCTTTGGCCGCCTCTCCTTCCAGTTCTCTGCTGCCAATGACTGGAACGAACTACAAAAATCTCTGAAACTGGAAACACTTATCTCCCTCACTAGCTTTAAGCACCAGCTGTCAGAGCAGATCACATATTACTGCACCTGTACATAGCCCATCTATAATTTAGCCCAAAAAACTACCTCTTCCCCTACTGTATTTATTTACTTTGCTCCTTTGCACTCCATTATTTATATTTATACTTTGCACATTCTTCCACTGCAAATCTACCATTCCATTGTTTTACTTGCTATATTGTATTTACTTTGCGACCATGGCCCTTTTGCCTTTACCTCCCTTATCTCACCTCATTTGCTCACGTTGTATATAGACTTATCTTTCTACTGTATTATTGACTGTATGTTTGTTTTACTCCATGTGTAACTCTGTGTTGTTGTATGTGTCGAACTGCTTTGCTTTATCTTGGCCAGGGTGCAATTGTAAATGAGAACTTGTTCTCAACTTGCCTACCTGGTTAAATAAAGGTAAAATATATATATATATATATATATAATAATAATAAAATAACAGTGTAACAGTGTCTTAGTCTATGCCGCTCTGACATTGCTTGTTCAAATATTATATTCTTAATTCCATTCCTTACTTTAGATTTGTGTGTATTGCTGTGAAATGGTTAGATATTACTTGTTAGATATTACTGCACTGTTGGACCCACAATAACATCTGCTAAACACGTGTTTGTGGCCAATACAATTCGATTTGAGATGTTAACAACCCAGGCAGATGGGTTCTCCCGCGAAAAGTTTAGAACCATCATCACTGATATTTTTGTACATACTAAGCAAAACCATTTTCATACTATTCTCAAACAGGCTTTGTGATCTATTCCTTCAGATGGAGCAGATGTTCACCGCTGTCACGCCCTGGCCATAGAGAGGTTTTTATTTTCTATTTGTTTAGGCCAGGGTGTGACTAGGGTGGGCATTCTATGTTCATTTTCTATGTTTTTGATTTCTGTGTTGTTTGACCGGGTGTGGTTCTCAATCAGAGGCAGCTGTCTATCGTTGTCTCTGATTGAGAACCATACTTAGCCTTTTCCTACCTGTGTGGTGTGGGTAGTTATTTTCTGTTTTTAGTGTGTTTGCGCCTGACGGAGCTGTTTCGGTTGTTCTTTTGTTGCTTGTTTGATAGTGTTCAGTTTTAACATTAAAATGATGAACACTTACCACGCTGCATCTTGGTCCTCACTTTCTTCCACCAACGGCCGTTACAACCGCCTTCCCTCCAGATGTGGCTGGACACCTGGACTACAGTAATCTGATCTACATCATCACACATGGGGAAGAGAAGGGCCAGGAATAAATCCACCTCTTGTTAACTGTCCTTGCATCTCTTCTGTTACACGTCGCCCCGCTGCGCATCAAAGCTATCTGGAAATGTTTGAGATGTGCATGATCATCTTGTAAATAAAGGATTTTCAGGTTAATCGCATATAATCCATTTTCATACAGGATATAGATCCAACTGTAACTAAGTATGATCTATCAGATGAATTGAACTGTACCAGCCTACACGTTATAAAATCATCTAGAGAGTCTAGGTTCACAACAGTGTGGATTTGTAATCTTGTTCAGAAATTCCACAAATGTTTTGTCCTGTGAACAAGGATGTGCACTTGAAAACCTTAGATTTATCAATACAAATATTGCAACAAAAAACACGAATGGTCAATTACAAGTAATGAGGTGTCTGAAATTTGAATTGTTACCAGACGCCTGCTCCTCTCTCATAAATCTTAGTTTGGCTATTAGTAAAATAATCAGTTCTTCTTGGGAAGAGGAAAATCACAGTAATTAAATTGTCATTGACAATCAAGTTCTACGGAGGCTGAAATATTTAGGGAGGAGGCTGGCACTGTGGCAGCAGCCATGCACGGATGTCACGGTGTGGCACACCTAGGAGGGTAGTTTATCTTAGGCCAGTACAGTAGATGGCAGCGGCCATCAAATCCACCCAGAAGGTTGTTCGGGCAGATTCCTCTGAAGTAGGAAAGTGGGTGTGGCTAGATCAGAGGGCATCGTTAACGGCTAATAGATAGGCTAACGTTTATTTTGTCCCGGTAGACGGCTAATATTAGGTGTTTTGTATAACACTAAGATGTTGAAGTAGTTAGCTAGGTATAATATAACTTTGTATGATAACCAAATAACAGGGTGTCATTTCTACACGTTCTTGGAACCAGCAATTTAGTGAAGCTAGCCAATCGTAGCCACCACTAGCTAACGTTAGCTAACCAGCACTAGATTTGCAGCTCACTCAGCCATTTTTTCTACGTCGCCATGGCCGATGTTGACAAACTCAACATAGACAGTATCATCCAGCGTCTTTTAGAAGGTAAGGAAAGAGTACATTAATCTTACGTTATTTATGCAATATTATGTTTACTTCGTTAGATGACTGGTGGCAAGCCTTAGCTAGATAACGCGTTAGTTGTTGACGCAGGTTGGCTCTGGCTATCGGTAGCTAGCTAAACTAAAGTTAGCTAGTAACTAGCTAACTTTAGTTAAGGCTGTTGTTGACCATATCTAACTAGCTAATGTTAATCTGACATTTGTCCCGGTTGACACATTAAGAAATGTTCATTCAAAGTAGTTTGCTAGCTATGTAACTAACGTTACTTTAGCTACATGATCCAGGGCACTGTCTCAGTCAATTACTAGCTGCCCCAGTCAGTCAGTGAACGATTAAGTCAATAACATGAGAAATCTGAAATGATGGTCACCACTCACACCCCTATCCAGACAACATGGCAATGAGTAGGATGGCGAACTAGGTAGATACTGTATCTTTGCTTGTAGATTCATCAGGATTGTTTCATTTTAAGTCAGGGGAGCAAAGCCTGGTAAGAATGTGCAGCTGCAGGAGAACGAGATCCGAGGATTGTGCCTCAAGTCCAGGGAGATATTTCTCAGCCAACCTATCCTCCTTGAACTTGAAGCCCCCCTCAAGATCTGTGGTGAGTAATCATCAATATTTGGTGAACATAACTGTTACATGAAGTGTCTTCTATCCCAATGAGGGATGTGTAGAACTTGAAGTTTAAATCATTTGCCTTCTGCAGGTGACATCCATGGGCAATATTACGACCTATTGAGGCTGTTTGAGTATGGGGGCTTCCCTCCTGAGAGCAACTACCTATTTCTGGGAGACTATGTGGACAGGGGGAAGCAGTCTCTGGAGACCATCTGTCTGCTTCTAGCCTACAAAATCAAATACCCGGAGAACTTCTTCCTGCTGAGAGGGAATCATGAGTGCGCCTCCATCAACAGAATATATGGATTCTATGATGAGTGTGAGTGATATGTTGTGGCTGTAATAATCATAACCCTGCGCTCTCTGACAGAATATAGTCTTTGTATCTACATAAATTGCATTTTGTTATAGGTTCCTGTCATACGCATTGCCTAGCTTACTATCATCCTAAAATTATATTTTATTATTCTAGGTAAAAGAAGGTACAACATCAAGCTCTGGAAAACATTTACAGATTGCTTTAACTGCCTCCCTATTGCTGCCATTGTTGATGAGAAGATTTTCTGTTGCCATGGAGGTAGGTTGCATTTTAGTAATCCTTAAACATGAAGAGAAGTGGTCCTGTTTTAGGACACACTAAGACATTGCTGTGATATTGAGAAATACTATTTTATTTTATTTCAATTGTCTTCTCATTTACCAACAAGTTCTTACTGCAATTAACCGTATTCTTGCTGTTCATCTCCTTCTGTGTCTCTCAGGGTTGTCACCAGACCTCCAGTCCATGGAGCAGATCAGGCGCGTCATGCGGCCCACCGACGTCCCCGACCAGGGCCTCCTGTGTGACCTGCTCTGGTCAGATCCAGACAAGGATGTCCTCGGCTGGGGAGAGAATGACAGAGGCGTCTCATTTACTTTTGGCTCAGAAGTTGTGGCAAAGTTCCTGCACAAACATGATTTGGATCTGATCTGTCGCGCCCATCAGGTATGTCTGCATACTTTCACTGTACTGTCTGGAGTTGAATGCACATTGTTTTCATTTTTAACCCAACTATAATCAATGTTGTTTTTTTGGCAGGTTGTTGAGGACGGCTATGAGTTCTTCGCCAAGCGACAGCTTGTGACTTTATTCTCAGCACCCAACTACTGCGGGGAGTTTGACAATGCTGGTGCTATGATGAGTGTGGATGAGACCCTCATGTGCTCTTTTCAGGTGAGAATTTCATCATGAATGTACTGTCTTATCGCGGGAATGTAAATGTGTCAATGATTGTATTAGTACTAGTTTATGGAGGTCTTAACGCTATAACCAATCTTGTCATTATGTCAAACTGTACGATGTAAAGACTATTGCAGTGGGCAAAACATCATCTTAGGTTGGATTACTTGTGTCCATTCCACTTGTAGATTTTGAAGCCCGCTGAGAAGAAGAAGCCAAATGGCAGCCGTCCAGTCACACCCCCACGGAACATGGTCACCAAGCAAGGCAAGAAATAAGGTGGCATGAGTGGACTTATGTCCTGCTCTCTATTCTGCTTTTGTCTTTCGCGTCTGAAGGGTTGGTTGCCCTTTGTGCTGCCAATACTGAAAAGATATCCACTCCAACCTGATGAAAGCAAAATGTTTTGTTGTTTTGTCCACAAGGGTAAATGGATATGTCACCATGAAAACCTCAGGTGTTTTGCACTCCATTGCAACTAGTCTTTGCCACATATGACTGTTCAACCAGGAACAATGTAACAATATGGCTGATAATGCACAGAAATGCCTTGTTTGAAGCTGTGCAGAGTTGTTTCACAATTTTTTCATTTCATGTTTCATAAACTTCTGTCATCACCTGTTTCTCACTGTCAATGTCAATAATGCAATTAATGGTTCTTAAAACAACTATGGTAATATCACAAGACACTTAGTTGTTTATTTCTGTATAACTTTCTTTATCATAGGACATTGAATCCTCACTCTGCTCCTGCATCTTCACCATTTTTAAAACAAGTCTTGTGCTGAATTAAATGAAGAAATAAAGCATTCTTGTAATGTTGACTAAATCTTTCTAATAAACTTTTAGGGGGAAATTGGCATTTGAATTGTATTAGCATCATGCTCCTTCATCAATTATTTGAGGATTACAAGCTAAGCTCAACCTTGAATTCATTTTGTATTATAAACAGTGGTTCGAGTCCTGAATGCTGATTAACTGGGTATGACAACATTTCTTGTTACTGCTCTAATTATGTTGGTAACCAATTATATTAGCAATAAGGCACATCGGGGTTTGTGGTATATGGCCAATATACCACGGCTAAGGGCTGTATTCAGGCACTCCGTGTTGTGCATCAGAACAGCCCGTAGCCGTGGTATATTGACCTTATACCACACCCCCTCGTGCCTTATTGCATAACTAGCTACTATGTGTGATGTGAAAGACACTTATGGACTAAAGGAGCCTAACATCAACCTTATAGTACAAGGACCTTAACATGTTCAGAGACTAATTGGCTCTAGCAGCCAAAACAGTCAAATACTCCATCTAACCGTGAAATCGATTCTCATTTGCTGTATGGTTCTAGAAACAAACTCATTGTCATATCACATCAAAATAATTTCCAAATGCAAAATATACACTTACTGTACACTTTTTTTTAACAGTTGGAGCTGACTGTATTTTTCGGTGACAACACGTCTGTGGTGTCAGTCTTTGTTTACACACAGGTGTTCAGAGATGCAGATAGCTAACATGGAACTATGGCCATGTGGGAGCCCTAACCCTATAAAGGTTTGTAGTAATTTAACCTTTTATTATTTATTGCTGATATGAAAGCTAAAGCAGGGTGTGAATTACAGTGGAGCCAGTGGGGGATCAGCTTCCCTGAATGAGTGGCAGGTAGCCTAGTGGATAGAGCGTTGGGCCAGGAACTGAAAGGTTGTTAGATCGAATCCCCGAGCTGACAAGGTAAAAATCTGTCGTTCTGCCCCTTGACAAGGCAGTTAACCCACTGCTCTTAGGCCGTCATTGTAAATAAGAATTTGTTCTTAACTGACTTGCCTAGTTAAATAAAAAATGTAATTAGACATTAGCTCCCCTAAATGCAACAAAAGTCAAACTTTGGGGGGGCTCTAAATAACTTAATGATGGAGTTGTAGTCGTGCCTGGCCGTGCAGTCATGATGAACAGGGAGTACAGGAGGGGATTGAGCACGCACCCCTGAGGGGCCCCTGTGTTGAGGATCAGTGTGGCGGATATGTTGTTACGTATCATTACCACCTGGGGATGGCCCATCAGGAAGTCCAGGATCCAGGTGCAGAGGGAGATGTCTAGTCCCAGGGTCCTTAGCTTATTGATGAACTTTGAGGGCACCGTGGTGTTGAATGCTGAGCTGTAGTCAATGAATAGCATTCTCGTATAGGTGTTCCTTTTGTCCAGGTGAGAAAGGGCAGTGTGGAGTGCAATAGAGATTGCATCATCTGTGGATCTGTTAGGGCAGTATGCAAATTGGAGTGGGTCTAGGGTTTCTTGGATAATGGTGTTGCTGTGAGCCATGACCAGCCTTTCAAAGCACTTCATATGGCTACAGACGTGAGTGCTACGGGTAGGTAGTCATTTAGGCAGATTACCTTAGTGTTCTTGGGCACAAGGACTATGGTGGTCTGCTTAAAACATGTTGGTATTACAGACTCAGACAGGGAGAGGTTGAAAATGTCAGCGAAGACACTTGCCAGTTGGTCAGCGCACGCTCGCAGTACACGTCCTGGTAATCTGTCTGGCCCTGCGGCCTTGTGAATGTTGACCTGTTTAAATGTCTTACTCACATTGGCTTATTCACAGCGGCTGCGGAGAGCGTGATCACACAGTCGTCCGGAACAGCTGGTGCTCTCATGAATGTTTCAGTGTTATTTGCCTCGAAGCGAGCATAGAAGTAGTTTTGCTCGTCTGGTAGGCTTGTGTCACTGGGCGGCTCTCGGCTGTGTTTCCCTTTGTAGTCTGTAATGGTTTGCAAACCCTGCCACATCCGACAAGCGTCGGAGCCGGTGTAGTATGATTCGGTCTTAGTCCTGTATTGACACTTGCTTGTTTGATGGTTCGTCGGAGGGCATAGCGGGATTTCTTATAAGCTTCCGGGTTAGAGTCCCACTCCTTGAAAGCGGCAGCTCTAGCCTTTAGCTCAGTGCGGATGTTGCCTGTAATCCATGGCTTCTGGTTGGGGTACGGTCGCTGTGGGGACGACGTCAACAATGCATTTATTGATGAAGCCAATGACTGATGTGGTGTACTCCTCAAGGACATAGGAAGAATCCTGGAACATATTCCAGTCTGTGCTAGTAAAACAGTCCTGTAGCTTATCATCTGCTTCATCTGACCACTTTTTATTGATCTAGTCACTGGTGCTTCCTGCTTGAATTTTTGCTTGTAAGCAGGAATCAGGAGGATGGAATTATGGTCAGATTTGTCAAATGGAGAGTGAGGGAGAGATTTGTACGCATCTCTGTGTGTGTGGAGTAAAGGTGGTCCAGAGTTATTTTCCCTCTGGTTGCACATTTAACAGGCTGACAGAAATTTGGTGAAACAGATTTAAGTTTCCCTGCATTAAAGTCCCCGGCCACTAGGAGCGCCGCCTCTGGTTGAGCGTTTTCCTGTTTGCTTATGGTGGAATACAGCTCATTGAGTGCGGTCTTAGTGCCAGCATCGGTCTGTGGTGGTATGTAGACAGCTACGGAAAATACAGATTGAAACTCTAGGTAGATAGTGTGGTCTACAGCTTATCATGAGATACTCTACCTTAGGGGAGCAAAACCTTGAGATTTCCGTAGATATTGTGTACCAGCTGTTGTTTACATATATGCATAGTCCACCACCCCTTTTTTTACCAGATGCCGCTGTTCTATCATGCCGATACAGCGTATAACCAGCCAGCTGTATGTTGATAATGTCGTCGATCAGTCACAACTCCGTGAAGCATAAGATATTACAGTTTATAATGTCCCATTGGTAGGTTAATCTTCCTCGTAGATCGTCAATTTTATTTTCCAATGGTTAGCTAGTAGAACGGAAGGCAGGGGGGATTTTAGTAGATCGCCTACGAATTCTCAGAAGGCAGCCCGACCTCTGTCCTCTTTCTCTGTTGTCGCTTCACGCAAATGACAGGGATTTGGGCCCGTTCCCTGGAAAGCAGTATGTCGTTCAATTTGGGCTCGTCAGGCTCATTAAAGGAAAAAGCTTCTGCCATTTCGTGGTGAGTAATCGCTGTTCTGATGTCCAGAAGTTATTTTCGGTCATAAGAGACAGTAGCAGCAACATTATGTGCAAAATCTTAACATTATGTACAAATAACGCAAAAAAAACAAACATAAAAACACAATTGGTTAGGAGCACGTAAAATATCAGCCATCTTCTCCGGCAACGTCAGGATATGTACACAATTCTTGGAAGCTGGAAATTAGGCCCAAATCTGGATTTCACATGACTGGGAACACAGATATGCATCTGTTGGTCACAGATACCTTGGCTGTGCGAAGTTGCTGGATATTGGCAGGAACTGGGACACGCAGTCGTACACATTGATCCAGAGCATCCCAACATGCTCAGTGGGTGACATGTCTGGTGATTGTGCAGGCCATTAAATAACTGGGACATTTTCAGGTTCCAGGAATTGTGTACAGATCCTTGCAACATAGGACCATGCATTATCATGGATGTGAAGGTCCTGGATGGGCGTGGTTACACGTGGTCTGCGGTTGTCAGGCCCGGTTGGACGTACTGAAAAATTCTCTAAAACGACATTCAATTCTCTGGCAACAGCTCTGGTGGACATTCCTGCAGTCAGCATGCTGATTGCACGCTCCCTCAACTTTAGACATCTGTGGCATTGTGTTATGTGACAAAACTGCACATTTTATAGTGGCCTTTGATTGTCCCCAGCACAAGGTGCACCTGTGTAATGATCATGCTGTTTAATCAGCTTCTATATATGCCACACCTGTCAGTTGACTGGATTATCTTGGCAAAGGAGAAATGCTCACTAACAGGGATGTAAACAAATTTGTGCACAACATTTAAGAGAAATAACATTTTTGTACGTTATGGAACATTCCTGGGATCTTTTATTTCAGCTTATGAAACATGGGACCAACACTTTACATGTTGCATTTATATTTTTGTTCAGTCAACATTTTCACCATTTGTTTGCCATGCGCCGTTGATAAAAATAGCCTTTATTGCAATGCATTCGATTTATCCATTGATTTATCATTGTTTGCTTTTGTCAGTCAGCTGTTTAGAGGCTCATTGCTTTGTTTTTCTACTGCGTGCATGTATTGGTGTTGTCTGTGCCATCTGTGGCCAGAAGAAGTAGACCATTTATGTATCTGTATTATTTCCATAGTTATACTTAGATCCAGGAATCATACAGGGTTTAAGTTCAATGTTCTAATTAAATTGTTAAATAATTTATAATTTTTAATAATTTAAAAATAACACGGTCATGCCATTAATGTAAGGAAAGAAATGTGATGTTTTATGTTACAGGATCTGTGAAGACTCCAAGCATTCAACTCATGAATTATGGACAACTCATAAACTACGGTGGAAACATGGTTTGATTCAACTCGTGTATTATATTGAAAGTTATTATACTGTTCTGTGTGTGTTCATGGGTGCCTCTGCTGAGAGGGTAGGCTACCGGCAGTGGTGTAGGCCTAGTGGAGGGTAAACGCAACTAAACGCAGTTTACCCACCATTTTCATAACATTTTATTGAAGGTAACCAAATCCCTTACATTAGTCTTAACTTTATTCACTGACTTTATTCACACAAAAAGTTGACTTTATTATTGAAATATTGCCACTTTAAACCACTCTTGACAGAACTGACTGGGTAGCATTAGCAGACAGACGATGTGAAAAGGGGTCCCCAATTTTAAAGTCTGGTGGGCCTCGAAGTAGACATTTTCCATTACTGCCACAAGGAGGTGCCAAAAATCCAGCAGACTCTTCGTCCAGCAGACTCTAACCCTCGCTCGGCAAAGAAGTCATCATGCTTTTCTGTCATCAAAGTTTCATAAATATGAAATTAATTATTTTAAAACGTATTTAAACAAGTTTAAATGTATTGAAAACCTGAAAAGTAATGGATGATTAAGTGTCAGAATCGATTACCTTATAAGGAAACTCAAATTGCGTAATGAGATGGAGTTGAAGGTGCACGTCGGAGAGGGAAGCCGGGGAGCGCGCATGTGTGAAATTGAAAAGTGTCACAACAGCGTTTGATAAAGAATAATATCAGCAGCTGCATTATAAGTGGGATGCACTGTTTAGCGCTACATCCCGAGGGGTTTGTGCTGATTGTACGGAGATTGTGACAGCCGGGTAAATGGCGTTCCTTGAGAAAGCAAGAAAATATTTATGTCATGGGACGTGTAGTATTATCACAAGGAGACTTGGAATACGGAGGAGTAATGAAGGGAAAGAGAGAGGCATAGGTCTACGAGAGAGCGAGAGAGGGAGGAAGATTGTGAGCTTGAGTCGGTTAAAAATAGCAGAAAAAAGAGAGATGGTTTGTTAAAGAAAATGGTAGCAATTGTAAGCAGAGTGCTAGGAAGACAGGAGGATACATGGAAGTGAATGAGGGCGAAGTATTGGAGGTGGTAGGTGTGAAGTTCTCGGAGCCAGAGGCTTACACCGAGGGTCAGGATAAAGCTGAGTATGTGATAGTAGGAGTGAAGTTTTTTGAGAAAGTGGACCCTTGCTTTTTGGATGATCCATTTGTGGGTTCAGGGTGGGTAAAAACATAGTCGGGTGCTGTGGAATCGGTGAGGGTAACCAGAAGTGGTCCTTTGATAATTGTTTGATTGCTGGTCATAGGGAGAAGGCGTACTTTCTAGGTCCATACCCAAACAGTTCGAACTACTAATTTTAAAAATTACTCTCTCCAGAAATAAGTCTCACTGTTGCCACCTGCTACCGACCCCCCTCAGCTCCCAGCTGTGCCCTGGACACCATTTGTGAATTGATTGCCCCCATCTAGCTTCAGAGGTTGTTCTGTTAGGTGACCTAAACTGGGATATGCTTAACACCCCGGCAATCCTACAATCTAAGCTAGATGCCCTCAATCTCACACAAATCATCAAGGAACCCACCAGGTACAACCCTAAATCTGTAAACAAGGGCACCCTCATAGACGTTATCCTGACCAACTGGCCCTCCAAATACACCTCCGCTGTCTTCAACCAGGATCTCAGCGATCACTGCCTCATTGCCTGTATCCGCTACGGGTCCGCAGTCAAACGACTACCCCTCATCACTGTCAAACGCTCCCTAAAACACTTCTGCGAGCAGGCCTTTCTAATCGACCTGGCCCGGGTATCCTGGAAGGATATTGACCTCATCCCGTCAGTTGAGGATGCCTGGTCATTCTTAAAAGTAACTTCCTCACCATCTTAGATAAGCATCCTCCGTTCAAAAAATGCAGAACTAAGAACAGATATAGCCCTTGGTTCACTCCAGACCCGACTGCCCTCGACCAGCACAAAAACATCCTGTGGCGGACTGCAATAGCATCGAATAGTCCCTGCGATATGCAACTGTTCAGGGAAGTCAGGAACCAATACACGCAGTCAGTCAGAAAAGCAAAGGCCAGCTTTTTCAAGCAGAAATTTGCATCCTGTAGCTCTAACTCCAAAAAGTTCTGGGACACTGTAAAGTTCATGGAGAACAAGAGCACCTCCAACCAGCTGCCCACTGCACTGAGGCTAGGTAACACGGTCACCACCGATAAATCCATGATAATCAAAAACTTCAACAAGCATTTCTCAACGGCTGGCCATGCCTTCCTCCTGGCTACTCCAACCTCGGCCAACAGCTCCACCCCCCCCCCCCCCCCCCCTGCAGCTACTCGCCCAAGCCTCCACAGTTCTCCTTTACCCAAATCCAGATAGCAGATGTTCTGAAAGAGCTGCAAAACCTGGACCCGTACAAATCAGCTGGGCTTGACAATCTGGACCCTCTATTTCTGAAACTATCCGCCGCCATTGTCGCAACCCCTATTACCAGCCTGTTCAACCTCTCTTTCATATCGTCTGAGATCCCCAAGGATTGGAAAGCTGCCGCAGTCATCCACCTCTTCAAAGGGGGAGACACCCTGGACCCAAACTGTTACAGACCTATATCCATCCTGCCCTGCCTATCTAAGGTCTTCGAAAGCCAAGTCAACAAACAGATCACTGACCATCTCAAATCCCACCGTACCTTCTCCGCTGTGCAATCTGGTTTCCAAGCCGGTCACAGGTGCACCTCAGCCACGCTCAAGGTACTGAACGATATCATAACCGGCATCGATAAAAGACAGCACTGTGCAGCCGTCTTCATCGACCTGGCCAAGGCTTTCGACTCTGTCAATCACCATATTCTTATCGGTAGCCTCGGTTTTTCTAATTACTGCCTTCCCTGGTTCACCAACTACTTTGCAGACAGAGTTCAGTGTGTCAAATCGGAGGGCATCTTGTCCGGTCCTCTGGCAGTCTCTATGGGGGTGCCGCAGGGTTCAATTCTCGGGCTGACTCTTTTCTCTGTATATATCAATGATGTTGCTCTTGCTGCGGGCGATTCCCTGATCCACCTCTACGCAGACGACACCATTCTGTATACTTCTGGCCCGTCCTTGGACACTGTGCTATCTAACCTCCAAACGAGCTTCAATGCCATACAACACTCCCTCCGTGGCCTCCAACTGCTCTTAAACGCTAGTAAAACCAAATGCATGCTTTTCAACCGTTCGCTGCCTGCACCCGCATGCCCGACTAGCATCACCACCCTGGATGGTTCCGACCTAGAATATGTGGAAATCTATAAGTACCTAGGTGTCTGGCTAGACTGTAAACTCTCCTTCCATACTCATATCAAACATCTCCAATCTAAAATCAAATCTAGAGTCGGCTTTCTATTCCGCAACAAAGCCTCCTTCACTCACGCCGCCAAACTTACCCTAGTAAAACTGACTATCCTACCGATCCTCGACTTCGGCGATGTCATCTACAAAATAGCTTCCAATACTCTACTCAGCAAACTGGATGCAGTTCATCACAGTGCCATCCGTTTTGTTACTAAAGCATCTTATACCACCCACCACTGTGACCTGTATGCTCTAGTCGGCTGGCCCTCGCTACCTATTCGTCGCCAGACCCACTGGCTCCAGGTCATCTACAAGTCCATGCTAGGTAAAGCTCCGCCTTATCTCAGTTCACTGGTCACGATGGCAACACTCACCCGTAGCACGCGCTCCAGCAGGTGTATTTCACTGATCATCCCTAAAGCCAACACCTCCATTTGGCCGCCTTTCCTTCCAGTTCTCTGCTGCCTGTGACTGGAACGAATTGCAAAAATCGCTGAAGTTGGAGACTTTTATCTCCCTCACCAACTTTAAACATCTGCTATTTGAGCAGCTAACCGATCGCTGCAGCTGTACATAGTCCATCGGTAAATAGCCCACCCAATTTACCTACCTCATCCCCATACTGTTTTTATTTATTTACTCTTCTGCTCTTTTGCACACCAGTATCTCTACCTGCACATGACCATCTGATAATTTATCACTCCAGTGTTAATCTGCAAAATGTTAATTATTCACCTACCTCCTCATGCCTTTTGCACACAATGTAAATAGACTATTTTTTTCTACTGTGTTATTGACTTGTTTATTGTTTACTCCATGTGTAACTCTGTGTTGTCTGTTCACACTGCTATGCTTTATCTTGGCCAGGTTGCAGTTGTAAATGAGAACTTGTTCTCAACTAGCCTACCTGGTTAAATAAAAAAATAAAAAAAATAAAAAGCTTATGGGCATGTGGCAGCTGTGTGTAGGAGGGAGGTTCCTAGGCGTGATAAGTGTGCAGAAGGGCATGAGACAAAGGATTGTGTAGCATTGGAGAAAGTAGTGGTATGTGTTAATTGTAGGGGTGTCCATGGGTTGGGGATCAGAAATGTCCTATGCGAGAGAGGCAGGTTGAGGTTTCCAGGCTTAGAGTAGTGCATAAATTGTCATGCTGAGGCAGTGAAGATGGGTGGTGTGAGTAGTAGATCTGTACCAGTAAAGAGGGATATGCCAACAAGAGATATGTTTCAGTAAGAGTGGATTTTTAGCATTTATAGCAATGTTTCTCAACTATACTGCAGGGATGGAACGTAAGTCGCAGAAAATTGAGGTTGTGGTGGTAGCTGCAGAGAGGTATTTGGGTGTGAGAGACTTGACATCCGAGGAGTTACAGGGTGTGTTAATTAAGTGATGTCCCATCCTTCAGGTTGTTGGCATTATATTTTTTATTTAACCTTTAACAAGGCGAGTCAGTTAAGAACACATTCTTATTAACAATTGCGTCCTAACCCGGCCAAACCCGGACGCCGCTGGACCAATTGTGCGCCGCCCTATGGGACTCCCAATCACGGCCGAATGTGATTAGGCCTGGATTCTAATTAGGGACTGTCGTGTCTCCTTTTGCACTGAGATGCAGTGCCTTAGACCCCTAATTCACTTGGCATGAGGTAGGACTAAATATATTAAAATAGTGGAGTAGGGTGGTATTATTATAACCTTTTTTGTTAGTGTAGTGTTATGGTATGTGTTTATTTATTTGTCAAGCAAAGTATATAGTAGGTGGTGGTAATGCAATATATTGGATGCCAGCCGCCGTGAAACCTCCTCAAAGAAGAAGTAATGAGATGGACGTCAGCAGTCACAAGACCACAACAGAGTAGATAACTCTGGCTCGCTCCCCCAGTCGCAGATGTGTATAATGTGGGCTGTTCTACAGGCACGATGGCTATGACAAACTTGGAAAGTCTGTTGGGATCTGGATGTGTGATCTCCGTTTAATTACGGCACAGGCGTCACTAAATTTGCAAGAACTCTTCAGACTAAAGAATACACGTCTCATCTGGGGGCGTTATCACATCAGCTTGCGCGCGGCTTTGTCTGTGCGTGGCTAATGTTATTGTCAGGTTATCTAGTTGACTAGTCCAAGCATCACAGTAGAACGCTAGCAAGACAATATTGTGTGGTTACATCGGCGCTAAACTAGCTAGCTTGGCGCTTTAGTAGGAGCTGGTGTGTATGTGATGTTCTCCGTACTTTCGTACGGTAGACTTGTTGCCAGAGCTGTTATTGGCGGACTCTCTCAAACGGATAGCGGTGACTACAGCCTGGTAACGGCAAGATGCGGGTTTGGGAAGGATTTTCGAAAAGGTATCTTGAAGAAAGGGATGTGCTATGGCGACGACGCTTGCTTTATTGCCCGACATAGATCTGCCGATGTTTTGGGTGAGTAACAAACTATTCTGTAAAGTGATGATGTAACCTGTCAGGTTGTTTAGCTTGCTTGATAGCTAGCTAACAGGCCAGACAGTGCACATTTGCTAGCTAGTTTGTAACCTTAGTGTTGCATATTGTCAAACAATAAAAATAAAAAACAGGGACGCAACCTTTTATTGTAATGACCAATGCGTTAACAGCTATTCGCTTAGCTTCAAGCCAAGAAAATAATGTACTGCTTCAAGGCAATATTTTTTTTACTGCTTACTGGGTTATCTGCCATCTCAGTATCAGCCTTGTTCTGCTCCCCTTTGAGGGGTCCTGGAAGTCCGAGTTCCCTGTAGTAGTTTCAGAGTTGTAATGAGAGGGGGCAGCCATAACCATTTATGGACACATTAAGAAAATATTAGACAGATGGAGAGTATTGGCAATTGTTTAGGACTGAAAATAAAATGTTATTTGTGACATGCTTTGTAAACAACAGGTGTAGACGAACAGTGAAATGCTTACTTACTGGCCAGTCCAAATAATACAAAGAGAAAAAATAAATACACAATGAGTAAAGATAACTTGGCTATATAAAGTACCGATTCAATGTTTGAGGTAATTGAGGTAGATACAGTGCATTCGGAAAGTATTAAGACCCCTTGATTTTTTTCCACATTTTGTTACGTTACAGCCTTATTCTAAAATGGATTAAATAAATAAATCCTTAGTCTACACAACACCTTTCGCAGCGATTACAGCCTCGAGTCTTCTTGGGTATGACGCTACAAGTTTGGCACACCTGTATTTGGAGTTTCTCCCATTATTCTCTGCAGATCTTCAGGTTGGACGGGGAACATCGCTGCACAGCTTTTTTGTGATCAGGGTCAAGTCTGGGCTCTGGCTAGGCCACTCTAGGACATTCGGAGACTTATCCCGAAGCCACTCCTGTGTTATCTTGGCTGTGTGCTTAGGGTCGTTGTCCTATTGGACGGTACCCCGTCACCCCAGTCTGAGGTCCTGAGCGCGCTGGAGCAGGTTTTCATCAAGGATCTCTGTACTTTGCTCCATTCATCTTTCCCTAGATCCTAACCAGTCTCCCAGTCCCTCCCACTGAAACAACATTCCTCCAGACATGATGCTTGGCATTCAGGCCAAAGAGTTGTGTGAAGGATGTTATGTGCCTTTTACTGAGTAGTGGCTTATGTCTGGCCACTCTACCATAAATGCCTGATTGGCAGAGTACTGCTGAGATGGTTGTCCTTATGGAAGGTTCTTCCATCTCCACAGAGGAACTCTGGACCTGTCAGAGTGACCATCTGGTACTTGGTCACCTCCCTGACCAAGATCTGCACCTCAACCCAATCCAGATCAGTACCTTGACGCAAGCTTGTCTCAGAGCTCTACGGACAATTCCTTTGACCTCATGGCTTGGTTTTTGACATGCACTGTCAGCTGTGGGACCTTATATAGACAGGTGTGCCTTTCCAAATCATGCCCGATCAATTGAATTTACCACAGGTGGACTCCAATCAATGGAAACAGGATGCACCTGAGCTCAATTTCGAGTCTCATAGCAAAGGGTCTAAATACCTATGTAAATGAGCTATTTATGTTTTTATTTTTTATAAATTTGCAAAAAAAATCTAAACCTGTTTTTGCTTTAATAATGGGGTATTGTGTGTAGATTGAGGATTTATTTATTTTTTAATCCATTTTAGAATAAGGCTGTAATGTGGACAAAGTCGAGGGGTCTGAATACTTTCCGAATGCACTATATGTACACACATTGAGTGTACAAAACATTGGGAACACCTGCTCTTTCCTAGAGACTGACCAGATGAAATCCCTTATTGATATTGCCTGTTAAATCCACTTCAATCAGTGTAGATGAAGGGGAGGAGACAGGTAAAATAATGATTTTTAAGCCTTTTGCTTGAGACATGGATTGTGTATGTGCCATTCAGAGGGTGAAGGGGCAATATTAAATATTTAACTGCCTTTGAGGGGTGTGGTGCCAGGTGCACCTGTTTGAGTGTGTCTAAGAATTGCAACGTTGCTGGGTTTTTAACACTCAAGTTTCCCGTGTGTATCAAGAATAGTCCACCACCCAAATGACATCCAGCAAACTTGGCTCACCTGTGGGTAGCATTGGGGTCAACATGGGCCAGCATCCCTGTGGAATGCTTTTGACACCTTGTAGAGTCTATGCCCAGACAAATTGAGGCTGTTCTGGGTGCAACTCAATAGTAGGAAGGCGTTCTTAATGTTTTGTACACTGTGTATAACTAGGAATAGTGACTAGGCAACATAATGGATAATAAACAGTAGCAGCAGCGTATGTGATGAATAAAGAAAATAAAAATAATAGTCCGGGTAGCTATTTGGTAAACTTTGAAACTATTTAGCAGGTAGAATCTGTTCAGGTTGCTGTTGGTTCCAGACTTTGTGCGTTAGTAGTGCTTGCCGTGCGGTAGTAGAGAGAACAGTATGACTTGGGTGGCTGGAGTCTAACCATTTTTACGGCCTTCCTTTGACACATCCTGGCATAGAGGTCCTGGATGGCAGGGAGCTCAGCCCCAGTGATTTACTGGACTGTACGCACTACCCTCTGTAGCGCCTTGGCGTCGGATGCCAAGCGGTTGCCATACCAAGCGGTGATGCAGCAAGTCAAGATGCTCTCAATGGTGCATCTGTAGAACTTTTTTTGAAGACCAATGCCAACATTTTCAGCCTCCTTGGGGGAAGAGGTGTTGTCATGCCCTCTTCACGACTGTGTTGTATGCGATCCTTAGTCATGTGGACACCAAGGAACTTTAAGCTCTCAAACCACTCATCTACAGCCCGGCGACGTGAATGGGGGTGGGGGGGGGAGGGGCTTCCTTTTCTTTTTTTCTCTTGCTTGTTTATTTCGTTTTTACTATGTAGGCTACAACCAGTCCCTCTCAGTCAGATTTGTTTTTTCATTCACACATTACCCCAGGCCACAATATATAGGGTGTACCTAACTGGTCCTGGACCTCAGGAGAACACTGTTACAAAACATTCATATATACAGGTAAGTGACAAAATAAAGCTAAAGTTCGGCACCAAAGTCTACACCTCTTCGTCGGTGATTGGTCAACATTGGAGATTCTTCAGTAAAGTATTTGTCATTCAACGAGTGACGACTCGTTTTCATGCATATGTTTATATTGAAAAATACTGCACCAAACATCTTAATGTAAAATTGTGCGACAAATCTTTTTGGCAGAAACGTCCAATCAAATTCTGACTCTTTTGAGGAAGTGTATAGTTGCTATGGTGTCTCAAAATGGACTAACAGTACTATTGCTGCGTGTCTTCTCATTTTTCAAGTGAAGGTCTTTTTAAGTGAGTATGCAAACAAGCTCGTTAAAGTTCGACTAGGCGCCAGGCGAGCTGAAGCATGCTGACGCCTTTTTAGGGTAGTGTGTGTGTGTGTGTGTGTGTGTGTGTGTGTGTGTATCTCAGTTGAAGTCATAAGTATACATACACCTTAGCCAAATACATTTAAACTCAGTTTTCACAATTCCTGACAATTAATCAGAGTGAAAATTCCATGTCTTAGGTCAGTTAGGATCACCACTTTAATTTTATGAATGTGAAATGTCAGAATAATAGTAGTTATTTATTTTAGCTTTAATTTCTTTCATCAGATTCCCAGTGGGTCAAGGTTTACATACACTCAATTAGCATTTGGTAGCATTGCCTTTAAATTGTTTAACTTGGATCAAACGTTTCGGGTAGCCTTCCACAAGCTTCCCACAATAAGTTGGGTGAATTTTGGCCCATTCCTCCTGACAGAGCTGGTGTAACGGAGTTAGGTTGTAGGCCTCCTTGCTCGCACACACTTTTTCAGTTCTGCCCACACATTTTCTATAGGATTGAGATCAGGGCTTTGTGACGGCCACTCCAATACCTTGACTTTGTTGTCCTTAAGCCATTTTGCCACAACTTTGGAAGTATGCTTGGGGTCATTGTCCATTTGGAAGACCCATTTGCGACCAAGCTTTAACGTCCTGACTGATGTCTTGAGATGTTGCTTCACTATATCCACATAATTTTCCTGCCACATGATGCCATCTATTTTGTGAAGTGCACCAGTCCCTCCTGCAGCAAGCACACCCACAACATGATGCTGCTACCCCCGTGCTTCACGGTTGGGATGTTGTTCTTTGGCTACTTTTAACAATTTCCACAAACTTAAAAACATTTACTGGAAGAACTGTGCAGGTACAAAGTTTGGTACCAGAATAAAACTGAGGGAGATTTTACTGTAATTCTGTTAGTTTTGCAAAATATGTTTTATTTTTTTCCCGGCATTTAAAACATTATTTTCCACGTTTTCATTTACTTCGTCAATTGTTCAAAATAGTCATTGTGCATAGGGTTGTATTGGTTGTTGAACTTTGGTTTTAGTTTGGCATACATTTTAAAGGGAAGACATTGGCGTCTCCACGTAATTCTGTTACCGTGGAATTGCCCCGGCCATAACAAAAGCCAGAAAATCCCCCTTGACTAGATAGAAAATCACCATCCACTTGAGGCTACATGTTGTTCTCTGTGTGGTTTGGGAGGAAGTTGTGAGGCATGCCATGTCTCCTCGTTGTCACTACCGGTAGCCTCAGGTTGGCAGGGAGAGAATGAGGGAGAACCCTCCTTGTATGGTCACAGCAAGAGCCGATTTTTATAGTGTCTGGAAGCAGCTGGATAGACTTGCCTTTCTAGGAAAAACATGGACTGCCAGACTAACTTCTCACACTTTAGGCAGAGGGACATTTCTAATACCAGAGAAAACAAATGTTTCATGTTTTTATGAAGTGGGATAATGTGACCTCAAGCTAGTGTAGGGGCTTGTTGATAATGTAACTTGACAACTGCAGATAATGTCTAACTTCCAGTTTTGCATAGTTATCAGTAAAAGTTGTTTATGTACCAGACTGGCCAAATGATCAATGGAGATTATTCCAGGAAATAGGCCTGTTTGTCAAATTGACCATTCGTAATAATAAGCAGGTCAAAGAAATGTTTATCTGAAGTGTCCCTTTGCGAGATCGTATCTGTTGTGCTGCCCCTGAACAAGGCAGTTAACCCACTGTTCCTAGGCCGTCATTGTAAATAAGAATTTGTTCTAAACTGACTTGCCTAGTTAAATAAAGGTCAAATAAAAACTATTCTGAGCACTGTTATGCTGTACACTTGGTGCATTGTTTTGGTGTATGTGCCTATTGTTTCTCCCGTCACAGCTGTGTGACAACGTCTAGTTCTTGTTTCCGACCAATATGACCTCTTCCTTTTGTAGAAAACGTCTCAGCCAATAAACTGTAGTCCTGTGGGAATGTCTTAGTCAGGAGTGTTAAGAATAATCATAATCCAATCCTGATTATTTCCTATCCTGTGTTATCCTCTTTTTTACCAAACTGTTTGGTCTCCTCAGGCGTTGCAGATGGGGTGCGGGGTTGGAGAGACTACGGGGTGGACCCATCCCAGTTTTCAGGGACCCTGATGAAGACGTGTGAGCGGCTGGTAAAGGAGGGACGCTTTGTTCCAGGCAACCCTGTGGGCGTCCTCACAAGCAGCTACTACGAGCTCCTACAGAACAAAGTGCCTCTACTAGGTGAGTAAAGCCATCCCCTGAGGAACACTGTTTTGTGAACCTGGAGGCTGGTGTAAAAATAAATCACTAGTGTCAGCCTCATGCTTACTAGATTAGGCATTTAGAGTAGAGCAGCGGTTTCCAAACTAGGGGTCACGGCCCCAAGCGGGGTCGCCTGGTATGAAAATGGGGTCGTGGGAAAATTGCCAAAATCTGAAGGAAAAAAATATACACTACCGTTCAAAAGTTTGGGGTCACTTAGAAATGTCCTTGTTTCTGAAAGAGAAGCAAAAAAAAAAATCCTTTTTAAAATAACATCAAATTGATCAGAAATACAGTGTCGACATTGTTAATGTTGTAAATGACTATTGTAGCTGGAAATGGCAGATTATTTATGGAATATCTACATAGGCGTACAGATGCCCATTATCAGCAACCATCACTCCTGTGTTCCAATGGCACGTTGTGTTAGCTAATCCAAGTTTATCATTTTAAAAGGCTAATTGATCATTAGAAAACACTTGCAATTATGTTAGCACAATTGAAAACTGTTGTTCTGATTTAAGAAGCAATAAAACTGCCCTTTAGGCCAGTTGAGTATCTGGAGCTACAGCATTTGTGGGTTTGATTACAGGATCAAAATGGCCAGAAACAAATGCATTTCTTCTTAAACTTGTCAATCGATTCTTGTTCTGAGAAATGAAGGCTATTCCATGTGAGAAATTGCCAAGAAACTGAAGATCGCTGTGTAGTACTCCCTTCACAGAACAGTGCAAACTGTCTCTAACCAGAATAGAAAGAGTGGGAGGCCCCGGTGCACAACTGAGCAAGAGGACAAGTACATTAGTGTCTAGTTTGAGAAACAGACGCCTCACAAGTCCTCAACTGGCAGCTTCATTAAATAGTACCCGCTAAACTCCAGTCTCAACGTCAACAGTGAAGAGGCAACTCTGGGATGCTCAGACGAGCCAATAAAATATTAAGAGGGGCAAAAGAACAGATACTGGACAGAGGAAGATTGGAAAAAAGTGTTAAGGACAGACGAATCTAAGTTTGAGGTGTTCGGATCACAAAGAGGAACATTCGTGAGAAGCAGGAAAAATGTAAAGATGCTGGAGGAGTGCTTGACGCCATCTGTCAAGCATGGTGGAGGCAATGTGATGGTCTGGAGGTGCTTTGGTGGTGGTAAAGTGGGAAATTTGTACAGGTTAAAAGGGATCTTGAAGAAGGAAGGCCATCACTCCATTTTGCAATGCCATGCCATACCCTGTGAACGGCACTTAATTGGAGCCAATTTCCTCCTACAACAGGGCAATGACCCAAAGCACAGCTCCCAACTTTGCAATAACTTTTTAGGGAAGAAGCAGTCAGCAGTCAACGTCTTGACTATATTTCCTATTCATTTTGCAACTCATTTCATGTATGTTTTCATAGAAATGTCCTTGTTTTCCAAGTGACCCCAAACTTTTGCACTGTAGTGTATATACAAAATATAGATGGATAGATCTATCATATCGTCTTTTTATATCAAAATCATTGCATTGTGATTAACCTTAAATATACACTACCGGTCAACTTTTAGAACACCTACTCATTCAAAGGTTTTACTTTATTTTTACTATTTTCTACATTGTAGAATAATAGTGGAGATGTTAACTATGAAATAACACATGGAATCATGTAGTAAGCAAAAGTGTTAAATATATTTCAGTTTCTTCAAATAGCCACGCTTGGCATTTTCTCAACCAGCTTTACCTGGAATTATTTTCCAACCGTCTTGAAGGAGTTGCAACATATGCTGAGCACTTGTTGGCTGCTTTTCCTTCACTCTGCTGTCCGACTCATCCCAACCCATCCCCATTTGGTTGTCGGGATTGTAGAGGCCAGGTCATCTGATGCAGCACTCCATTGCGCTTCTCCTTGGTCAAATAGCCCTTACACAGCCTGGAGGTGTGTTTTGCGTCATTGTCCTGTTGAAAAACAAATTATAGTCCCACTAAGCCCAAACCAGATGGGATGGCGTATTGCTGCAGAATGCTGTTGCAGCCATGTTGGTTAAGTGTGCCTTGAATTCTAAGAAAATCACTGTCACCATCAAGCACCCCCACACCAGAACACCACCACCTCCATTCTTTACGCTGGGAAATACCCATATGGAGATCATCCGTTCACCCACACCGCGTCTCACAAAGACACGGCGGTTGGAACCAAAAATCTCCAATTTGCACTCATCAGACCCAAGGACAGATTTCCACCGGTCTAATGTCCATTGCTCGTGTTTCTTGGCCCAAGCAA
The DNA here is from genome assembly GCF_045791955.1 of Oncorhynchus clarkii lewisi. Taxonomy (NCBI): domain Eukaryota; kingdom Metazoa; phylum Chordata; class Actinopteri; order Salmoniformes; family Salmonidae; genus Oncorhynchus; species Oncorhynchus clarkii. The sequence continues at coordinate 23,148,633 of NC_092152.1, read as the reverse complement.
GTCTCTTCTTCTTATTTGTGTCCTTTAGTAGTGGTTTCCTTGCAGCAATTTGACCATGAAGGCCTGATTCACACCGTCTCTTCTGAACAGTTGATGTCTGTTACTTCAACTCTGTGAAGCATTTATTTGGGCTGCCAACTCATAATGAACTTATCCTATGCAGCAGAGGTAACTCTGGGTCTTCCATTCCTGTGGCGGTCCTCATGTAAGCCAGTTTCATCATAGTGCTTGATGGTTTTTGCGACTGCGCTAGAAGAAACTTTCAAAGTACTTCAAATTTTCTGCAATGACTGACATTCATGTCATAAAGAAATGATTGGATATCGTTTCTCTTTGCTTATTTGAGCTGTTCTTGCTGTAATATGGACTTGGTATTTTGCCAAATAGCCCTTCTGTATACCCCCCCTACTTTGTCACAACACAACTGATTGGCCTAAATGCATTAAGAAGGAAAGACATTCCACAAATGAACTTTTATCAAGGCACACCTGTTAATTGAAATGCATTCCAGGTGACTACCTCATTAAGCTGGTTGAGAGTGCCAAGTGTGTGCTAAGCTGTCAAGGCAAAGGGTGGGTATTTGAAGATTCTCATAACATTTATTTTGATTTGTTTAACACTTTTTTGCGCTTACTACATGATTCCATATCAAAACTATGACATAACACATTATATTATTCTACAATGTAGAGAAGAGTAAAAATTAAACTCTGTTCTAAAACTTTTGACCGGTAGTGTAAAATGAAAGATTATTCAAATCTAAAATATATATATAATTCAACTACACAGCACCCTTGGATCATGGGAAAAGGCTGCACTTGACCATTGTATCCCTCTGCCATATGGAAGCATTGTATGATACACCGAGAGCAACTGGTGGCAAAAGAGCTGAGCACAGAACTGACATATACTGCAGCAGGTAATTGATTGTAAACTATACTGAACAAAAATATAAACCCAACATGCTACAATTTCAGAGATTGTACTTCGTTAGAGTTCATATAAGGAAATCAGACAATTGAAATAAATTATTTAGGCTCTAATCTATGGATTTCACATGACTGGGACCCATACAGATATGCGTCTGTTGGTCACATACCTTTAAAAAAAAAGGTAGGGGCGTGGATCAGAAAACCAGTCAGTATCTGGTGTGACGCACTGCCTGAGGCAAATGGTGGTCACATCTCCTTCGCAAAGGTTTGATCAGCCTGTTGATTGTGGCCTATGGAATGTTGACCCACTCCTCTTCAATGGCTGTGAGAAGGTGCTGGATATTGGCGGGAACTGGAACACGCTGTTGTACACGTGGATCCAGAGCATGCCAAACATACTCAATAGGTGACATATCTGGTAAGTATGCAGGCCATGGAAGAACTGGGATATTTTCATCTTCCAGGAATTGTATACAGATCCTTGTGACATGGGGTCGTGCATTATCATGCTGAAACATGAGGTGATGTCGGCAGATGAATGGCACAACAATGGGCCTCAGGATCTCATCACGGTATCTGTGTATTCAAATTGCCATCGATAAAATGCAATTGTGTTCTTTGTCCATAGCTTATGTCTGCCCATACCATAACCACACCGCCACCATGGGGCACTCTGTTCACAACGTTGACATCAGCAAACTGCTGGCCCATGGTTGGACGTACTGCCAAATTCTCTATAATGACGTTGGAGGCGGCTTATGGTAGAGAAATTAACATAACATTCTCTGGCAACAGCTGTGGTGGACATTCCTGCAGTCAGCATGCCAATTGCACGCGCCCTCAAAACATCTGTGGCATTGTGTGACAAAACGGTGCATTTTTAGTGCCCTTTTATTGTATCCAGCACAAGGTGCACCTCTGTAAGGATGCTGTTTAATCAGCTTCTTGATATGCCACAATTGTCAGGTGGATGGATGATCTTGGCAAAGGAGAAATGCGCACTAACAGGGATGTAAACAAAATTGTGCACAACATTTGAGAGAAGCTTTTTGTGCATATGGAAAAAATAATCTTATTTCAGCTCATGAAACATGGGACCAATACTTTACATGTTGTGGTTATATTTTTGTTCAATGTACATCAAACCACATCCACTGCACACATGCCTGTTCTCATATCTCCACATATTTTTGCAATCAGAGTATGATAATGTTCTATTTCACATGGAGGCTTGGTGGTTATCAAGGGGGAGTGTTGGAAAGATTTTTTGTATTGAGAGAGGAATGGTTGTCATTCACAATGACAACAGTTCATAAAGAAATCATTCACAAACAAAAAGCCTTGGCTTTCTGTGTAATTAGAAGGAATATTTAGGAAACTGAGCGCAAGCATGCAGGGGAAATACAAAAACATTCTACAGATAAGTGACCGAATCAGTGGTTTCAGAGGAACGAAATGTTTCTTATTGGAGAGTCTTTCAAAAGCGAATGATGCCCCTTTCCCTCGGCTGTGCATGTTTCTAACAGAAAACAGCATCAGTAAGTGTCCCACTTGAGTAATGACTGCTCACCTCCAACGCTTGGAAGACCACTTTGGAACCTACTTCCCAATCTGTTTGGCTGTGATCCTGGCTCAGTAGACATGCCGGTAAGTGAAATCGAACAGCTGATCGAGCTGTCATGTGACCGAATGGATTCACGGATCACTACGGAGGAGTTTTGGTTCCTTACTCCAAGGGAATACCCTGCTGTCTCTCTTTGAGAATTAATGCAGCGTTCAAAACAACTGGGAACTCCGACATCTACAACTTCAGTGCATTCAAGACAACTGGGAACTCTGGGGGAACTCGGAATTCCAACTCGTGAACAGCCGACATGATCACTGACGTCATGATTTGACCTTGTATTTTTCAGAGGTCCCAGTTGTCTTGAAAGCACCATCAGTGCTCTCGTCTTAAAACCAAATATCGTTACGGGCTGGATGTTACAGCAGAGATGAGGTGCGCGCTGTCAGCCACGCCCCCTGACTTTGAGAAACTCCAACGTGACATGCATCAAGCCACACCCATCTCATTAGTGGTGGTGAGAAGAAACATAGTCAATCGCAAATTAGTCTAAAACAGCCCCACATTAAAAGTATGTCTTCTCAACACACCAGCACAATCAGAAATATGTTTAGAATGTTTTTCAATTGACTACCATAGCCCCAAATAAAGTTAACATTGGCTGTTAAGTACATTTCTTTCACATTTGGGAAATTTCAGATATCAAAATGGTGTCGTGCGCCTAAAGTTTTGGAACCACTGCAGTAGAGGGAACAGTCATGGGATGGGCTGTTATTTTCGGTCTGTGTGGTTAGACTAAGTGGCACGGGGCGCTGCTTTTTAGATAGGATATTTGCATCATGAGTCAGACAGCTGCTGCATGCATGCCTCTTACTATTTTTGTTGTTACTATGTAAAGACTAGTAGCCTATTCCTGCAACTCTGCTCCAGAATCTCGTCTTGATCAGTGCTTTGCTAGAATGAAGCAGGCAGAAACATGTGGGAGAAAGAATTGCGTAAGGAGTCCAGAACGGTCGGTCTCGGTGGTCTGTACTTTTTCATCCCATGTCGCATGTAGAAGACAAACAAGTTGGTGTTGTATTTTTCAATTGCGGTCATGAGGCCAACACTAATTGTATTACTATTGGAAAAACATTCAAGAACGGGAGTGAGAGTCAGAGCGTGAGGGTGTTGTATGGAGCACCCATAGCACATTCTGGTGGTCCAAACTAGATGACTCATTAGCAGGGTGTGGCTGCACACAGAGCCATGTTTTCGCCGGTTCGGTTTACTTTTATGTTTCCTTCAATTTTATCCTTTCAAGGCCTCCTGAGTGGCGCAGTGGTGTAGGGCAGTGCTAGCTGTGCCACTAGAGATTCTGGGTTCAAGTCCAGGCTCTGTCGCAGCCTGCCGTGACCGGGAGGCCGATGGGGCAGCGCACCATTGGTCCAGTGTCGCCCGGGTTAGGGGAGGGTTTGGCTGGCAGGTGTACGGTATTTCCTCCGACACATTGGTGTGGCTGGCTTCCGTGTTAAGTGGGCAATTGTGTCAAAAAGCAGTTTGGCTTGGTTGGGTTGTGTTTCGGAGGACGAACGGCTCTCGACCTTCGCCTCTCCCGAGTCCGCACGGGAGTTGCAGCGATGAGACAAGACTGTTTGGACAAGACCAATTGGATACCACGAAATTGGGGAGAAATCTATTCAACTTCATTAGTTACAGATAGAATCACTGTCGTGGAAATTCTTACACAGGGACACCTGAAGTCACCCTTAAATGAATTGTTTGTCAGTGCACCGGAGAGGTTCCAACCAACTCAATGCACCATAGTACACATGTCAATCAGGAGCTCTACCTGGGCAGTCCCAGCAGGTGTCTTATATATGGCTATACACAGACAAGTTATATTTGCATGAATTAATTAATCATTGCCTAGTTAAATGGTTATTTTGTTATATATACACTGCTCAAAAAAATAAAGGGAACACTAAAATAACACATTCTAGATCTGAATGAATGAAATATTCTTATTAAATACTTTTTTTCTTTACATAGTTGAATGTGCTGACAACAAAATTACACAAATTATCAATGGAAATCAAATTTATCAACCCATCGAGGTCTGGATTTGGAGTGACACTCAAAATTAAAGTGGAAAACCGCACTACAGGCTGATCCAACTTTGTGGTAATGTCCTTAAAACAAGTCAAAGTGAGGCTCAGTAGTGTGTGTGTGGCTTCCACGTGCCTGTATGACCTCCCTACAACGCCTGGGCATGCTCCTGATGAGGTGGCGGATGGTCTTCTGAGGGATCTCCTCCCAGACCTGGACTAAAGCATCCGCCAACTCCTGGACAGTCTGTGGTGCAACGTGGCGTTGGTGGATGGAGCGAGACATGATGTCCCAGATGTGCTCAATTGGATTCAGGTCTGGGGAACGGGCGGGCCAGTCCATAGCATCAATGCCTTCCTCTTGCAGGAACTGCTGACACACTCCAGCCACATGAGGTCTAGCATTGTCTTGCATTAGGAGGAACCCAGGGCCAACCGCACCAGCATATGGTCTCACAAGGGGTCTGAGGATCTCATCTCGGTACCTAATGGCAGTCAGGCTACCTCTGGCGAGCGGCCCCCCAAAGAAATGCCACCCCACACCATAACTGACCCACCGCCAAACTGGTCATGCGGGAGGATGTTGCAGGCAGCAGAACGTTCTCCACGGCGTGTCCAGACTCTCACGTCTGTCACGTGCTCAGTGTGAACCTGCTTTCATCTGTGAAGAGCACAGGGCGCCAGTGGCGAATTTGCCAATCTTGGTGTTCTCTGGCAAATGCCAAACGTCCTGCACGGTGTTGGGCTGTAAGCACAACCCCCACCTGTGGACGTCGGGCCCTCATACCACCCTCATGGAGTCTGTTTCTGACCGTTTGAGCAGACACATGCACATTTGTGGCCTGCTGGAGGTCATTTTGCAGGGCTCTGGCACTGTTCCTCCTGCTCCTCCTTGCACAAAGGCGGAGGTAGCGGTCCTGCTGCTGGGTTGTTGCCCTCCTACGGCCTCCTCCACGTTTCCTGATGTTCTGGTAGCGCCTCCATGCTCTGGACACTACGCTGACAGACACAGCAAACCTTGCCACAGCTCGCATTGATGTGCCATCCTGGATGAGCTGCACTACCTGAGCCACTTGTGTGGGTTGTAGACTCCGTCTCATGCTACCACTAGAGTGAAAGCACCGGCAGCATTCAAAAGTGACCAAAACATCAGCCAGGAAGCATAGGAACTGAGAAGTGGTCTGTGGTCACCGCCTGCAGAACCACTCCTTTATTGGGGGTGTCTTGCTAATTGCCTAGAATTTCCACCTGTTGTCTATTCCATTTGCACAGCAGCATGCAAAATGTATTGTCAATCAGTGTTGCTTCCTAAGTGGACAGTTTGATTTCACAGAAGTGTGATTGACTTGGAGTTACATTGTTTAAGTGTTCCCTTTATTTTTTTGAGCAGTGTATATAAATGTGACCAACCAATACTGTTTCATAACATGTGACAGACCAGCACCTCACAAGGCTTCTTTCTCTCTAAGCTGAGCCCTTGAAACTGAGATTTTGTTCGTTTTCAAACACGGTCTGGGCAAATTGCAGCTACTGATAGTGATCATTTGTACAGTCAGCCACTTGCATGAACACAGAAATTGGTTATTAGAACAGCACAAACATTAAAATCCCCATTACACCACCCATATATTCATCCTCTTGTGTTTCCCTCCAGGCAGCAGCACGGCCTGTATTGTGGTGCTGGACCGGCAGAGTCACAGGCTGCACACAGCCAACCTGGGAGACTCTGGCTTCCTGGTGGTGCGGGGAGGAGAGGTAGTGCACCGCTCCGATGAACAGCAGCATTACTTCAACACCCCCTTCCAGCTCTCTATCGCTCCGCCTGAGGCAGAGGGGGCTGTCCTCAATGACAGGTCAGTTGATTCTGTCGAAGCCATATTTTTTTTATTGTAAAGAAGCTGTGGTTTGGCTTTGAAGCACAGAGCCCCTCAGTCTCAGCATTGGTTCAGCCTTTGAGCTGCTCCCTGGTTTGTCCAGTGTTGCTGCAGCTTTATTGAGTGTCCTGTACTGCCACAGTCAGTGTGTATGCAGGCCAGGGGCGGCTGGGGCCGTGTGCTGCTGTCGCATGCCATCAGCTGCGCTAGATACTCCAGATTGGGGTGGGTGTTGGATCCCTGCTACTGTCCCAGCCAGCTCAAAGTGTCATCAGACACACAGAGGGGTGCACTTAGGGCCCTCCTCACAGCAGCCAATCCCAGGTCTGCTGGCCCAAAGGCTTTCTGACCCCTGTATTCTAGAACAGTGAGATTATTTAATTTGGTAGGTGTTTTGTCCTATTTCACATTATGCGCATGTGTGAATTGGAAATGTTTTTTTGCTTATCCCAATTCCCACCATGGGCTCACGGCCAGGGTCTGCCGTTATTAATGGCGTCCCTGGAGCAGTTAGGGTTAAGTGCCTTGCTCAAGGGCACATTGACAGATGTTTCACCTAGTCGACTCAGGGATTCGAACTAGCGACCCTTTCGTTACTGTGCCAACGCTCTAACCGCTAGGCTACCTGCTGCGTATTTAGAGCTGCTCACATGGACTGGAGCTGAACTGTCAAGGTAGAATAAGAATAGGCCTATTCACAAGCATAACCTAAACGTACCTGTTTATATAATATGGCTTGGTTGTGCTCAGTGCATAGGATATCCATTGTTTACCTCTATACAGAATAAACAGTTTGTCTAAATGTGTGACCTATTTGACCTGGGTGGGTATGTATGTATGTATGTATGTGGCTTATTTATCTATCTTTTTTAGCCCTTGATGGGCAGACAAGATGTTCATTGTTTTATTTAGAGCTAAATCTGTGACTGTAATCATGATTATTTTGAAACCTGTATTACTAAAGCCTTAATGGAAAGACTGCTGGGTTACAAATGGTTTGTATGACAGCCATAACTGGTGGGGAGTCTGGGGCAGAGAGAATTAAGGCCGCTTTCCAAGGCACTGTATAATCATGACAGGTAACTAATTTCCCTACGTTGTGTTGATATGCTCTTGTAAGACTTCCACACTGACTCAGTGTCTCTCTGTACCCCTTCAGTCCTGATGCTGCAGACCGCTCCTCCTTTGACGTCCATTTGGGGGACATCATTCTCACAGCCACAGATGGCCTCTTCGACAACATGTCCGAACACATGATCCTACAGGAGTTGAAAAAACTTAAGGTACACCCTCTCATAAATCCTTGCAGTACCTGTGTGCAACAAACATGTTTACAGTAAGTAGAGTATTGAAGTGGAGAAACGAGACATTCCAAAAATGTTAACACTATACTCCATTTTGTTTTTTGCAGAACACTAACTATGAGAGTATCCAGCAGACAGCTTTGCAGAGCAGGCCCATGTTCTGGCATACAACCCCAACTACATGTCACCTTTTGCACAGTTTGCCTGTGACAATGGACTGAATGTAAGAGGTAATGATTATCACTTCATGTGAGTGGAAATTGGAGACAGCCAAGGTAGTCCTCATTTCAGTCCATTGGCTCCATTCCTGCCCTGCTTCAGGGAGAATGACACCCAGAGAGGAATAAGAAGTGACTGATCCCTTGTTTTTTAAATAGTTTTCCTTCTATTAGGAATGATACATTTGATTGTTCCCAAACTCAGTCCATTCATCCTCCTGACTGGATCTCTTTCTCGTTCCCACAGGAGGAAAGCCAGATGACATCACTGTGTTGCTGTCAATAGTGGCAGAGTACACAAACTAGAGACTGTATGGAGGCTAGTATGGGAATTAGGAGTTTCCTCTTGTCTGCCTCTTAAAGATGTCAGACTGCTTTGGTTCCTGCTGGCGGGGATTAAGGACTGATGCTGGTGGCTGAGCTGCCCTCCTGAGACCATCATTCCTCCAGGATTCAATCAGGCCCATCTCTCAGATGGAACACTGACAATACATGCACTGACTTCACCATCAGAACTGAGTGTTCATCTTTAATAGACTGAAGACATGGATGAATAAAGCAGAGGGTTGTCTGACACATCTGCTAGGCTACCTGCTGCAAAGTATCGATCTTGGAAAGTCTCTAGTTGTCTTTGACCTAATCCCTGTTCAATGGGATAAAGGATGTAGTCGTGTTGAAGATGAAGCTCTGGCTCTCACATGAGGAACAAGTCTGTTATTTGGGCTGTAAAACAAGGTAGAGATTAAGAATCTGGGTCAGTAGTAGCCAGTCAAAAGTTGATTGGGTCAGGAATGAAAATCTATGGATCGTACATGTGAGTGTTCCATCATGAGCTGATTTGAAGACCGTAAGTAACATCAGAATACGATACTGAAAGAGAGCGGCTCTCCAGTTAGACTGGTCCATGACTCGCTGACCCCTGTCCCGGTCAGAGGAATAAGGCAACCTCAGAGTTATCTACAATAGAGAACTTTAGTTCAAGAGGACATATGAGATAGATGTGGTTCTGTACAGAGACGAGAGATTAATGAATATACTGTACATAATAAACATTGCATGAGAATAAAAAGAGGTAATAGCACAAGCAATAATAATATTGACTGTATAAGATGGTGACATAAGCAAAGGACTTGTATAACACAGAATCCATTATAACAACAAGCAATAGTAACAAACAGTAAATCTTCAAGGTTCAATATCATCACTCACCACTGTCCACACACTCATCACTCTTGTCCACTTGGAGAAAGACTGAGGAGGCTCTGACCTGAGCAGGCAGGACTGTCAGGTGTCCTGCCCTCTAGCAACATATTGGTGATCTAGTAGCAGGGGATCCCTTAGTCTCTCTGGCACCAGCAGGGATTGGTAGAGTGAGCTGCATAAAGTTAGAAAACTCACAGGCAGGAGAATCCTTAAGATCTACCATCAAGTCTGAATTATAAGGCCTCGAAAAACAACTTTCAGTGACTCAGATTAAACAAATCAAATTAATAATAAATTATATTGAAGGGCAAGCTTTTTTATGTAGGCATAAGGGCATGTGTCTGTCTGTGATGTGAATGAATGTTGTTGAAATGTTTTGGTCGATTTTTGGACAAGTGACATTTTAAGTTTGACTGATCTAATGGATTGTAATGAAGACCAGGTGCCGTTGCTGCATATCAGTTTCTGATTGTTCACTGGAAGCGCTACTTTGTCCCAGGCCTGCTGTTTTCAACTCTTTTTCTCTCACTCTCAATGCTCTGCTATGAAAAGCCAACTGATATTTACTCACAAGGTGTTATACTGTTGCACCCTCTATAACCACTTTGGTTATGACTCTGCTGGTCATCTATGACCGTTTAAACGTCTTTAAGAACGATATGGCCTTAATGACCATGTACTGTTATAATCGCCACCCGGCAGAGCCTGGTTCCTCTAGGTGATTTCAGCCTTTCTAGAGTTTTTCCTAGCCACTGTGCTTCTACATCTGCATTGCTTGCTCTTTGGGGTTTTAGGCTGGGAATCTGTCTAGCACTTTGACGACTGCTCTTGCAAAATCGTCTTTATAAAATACATTTGAGTGCAATTTGGGTTGTACATGGACCAAGTTAATTGTTTCTAAGGATGGGACATTTTGACTTGATGTTTCTGTTAAACCTATCAATTTTTATTTGTCACATACACATGGTTAGCGGATGTTAATGCGAGTGTAGCGAAATGCTTGTGCAGTTTCCTAGGAACGCGAAGTGAGGCGGCCATCTCTGTCGGCGCCGGAAGTACTCACTCCTGCTGTGATGCAAAGGGTGTGACTGCAAGTGATGTGGCAGGTTATTGTGTGATAAAGTAACCTCTAGCCTGTCTGATTTTATATTGTATACATGTGGAATGTTTATTTTATCTAGGCTACACAGCTTTCTTCAGTATCTACTGGGATGCAATGGTAATGACCATTTACGCACAAGGTTAAAGAAAGCATATCTGAAAGCTCACAGTGGATGTTGGTCAGGTGACCATGTTTTTTTAACTTGTTTGGTGGGAATCTGGACTGCGCACAGCTTCAATTTAGCTTTAGGCATAATTGTTCACAATCAGCATTTCCTTGTCTCATCAGTTGTCCCTGCTGTAAAGCTCCAATAGGACATTTCATTAAGTGATACTAATCAGGTCACTTATTTCATCTTTAATTGCAGGTTTTCATTTTCATTGTTGCTGCAGACAAATGCACTGTGCATTTACAACATGTTGCACATGTTGATTTTAAACAGCTAATGAACACAGAGCAGAAACTGACAAGTAGCCATATTTCACACTTTTCCCATCATGCCCTGCTGTCTTAATTAATTTACGCCATCTGATCGGAGACCTCTCATTCCCTTTCAATGTGTTCAATGCTTTTCACCATGGGACATATGTGAATGAACAAGCTATTATTATTTTTAAGGCTTGAAAAAGTATGACATGATCTTAGAATCCTTCATATTCTGTGTATCATCTGAGGTACCCTTGGTGGTGTTCTTGTTGATGTAATGGTGCACCCTCACTGAAGGCTACTGTCCTGCTTCAAGGGCTCTCCCCTAACTAGGAAAACAATTATTGGCTATCAGGTGTTTCATCATTAACAATACCCTGCATGCCTTTCATATTGCGCAGGGAGATGAAAGGCATCTGCACTGGATGACAAATGTTTTTGTAAGCATTATGGCACTAGAGGTTGACAATAACCTCACCAACCTTAAAGTACAAGCAATTCTCCCTGTCAGATGGCACTATATCAAAGCTAGCTTCCACATGATGTCCATGTCCGGCTCTCCACTGGCCTAGTGACCTGACCAGACAGTTTTGTTCTGTTGGCCAATTCTAGACTTCAGTTCAAAAAGCAATGTTTGTTACAATGAGAGCTGCTTGTATCTTTATGTTGATTGTACAGTTCAATGTTTGTTACAATGAGAGCTGCTTGTATCTTTATGTTGATTGTACAGTTCAATGCAGAGGAAGGTTCTATTAAACATGTTTTCAAAGCTGTCAAATTTAAATAAAGAGTATAGTATTTATTACCCTTGTTCTTTTCCTTTAACAGAAGACCCTTGTCATAAGTTTTTCTTGTGTCAATATTGTTTGTTCACTGGTCTCTGAAAGTTATATTTACTTGCACAGTAGGCTGAACATGTCCTGAGATAATGAACACATGTCAAAAGCACATGAGCATCTAGAACAAGAACAGGCTACAATTGTAATACCAGCTAGGTAGGCTATACTGCTACACATGATCATGTGTTTCTGATAGAGAACTCTCCATAGTTGTTCTCTCTTCAGATGGAACCCTGAAGAGAGGGTAGCAATTCACTACTGTGACTTGTCAATGCCTCTGCCTCAATACCACAGTGGACCAGACTCACTATGTCTGCTCTTATGCAACCAGAGGAAACTGCCTGAAGCTACAAGAGAATGCTCAGTGTGATCTGTATGTTTAGTTACACACTCAGGTGTGGCATCCATGCGCTTGGCTTGAGGAATGTTTCCATGGGCAGGTCTAGATCAACTACACATCACTTAAAAGAGATTCTGATACTTTTTAGCCAGTAGTTCTGAAAGTAGCACTCACGAGCCAAAAGTGGACTCGTGCAGATATGTGCACCACATCATTGCTCTCTCTCTCTCCTGTGTGTACATCTTGCTAGCTGTCACTCATTATGTTTATGCATGTATGAACTACACATCCAGCCCAAAGTGGGAGTTAAAGTTAAAGTTCTCGCAAAATGTCCGGAGTCTTTATGTTTTTGATGTCTGACTTTCAAATCTACTCTCCTCCTTGCAAAAGATGCACATATACCATTGGAATAACTTATTTGTAAGTAAAAACAAATGGCCATATTTTATGAACTATCATTTAAAGCACTCAAATTTAAATATTAAATACAATTACATTTGTCATGACTGTCCTGTGAGGATCACAATGGGTCAGATCAGCTTGGCAATGGTTACAATAACCAGATTGATCCATGATGGCGTAGTGTGTTACTAATGGTTTTCTTTGAGACTGTGGTCCCAGCTCTCTTCAGGTTATTGACCAGGTCTTGCTGTGTATTTCTGGGCTCATCCCTTACCTTCCTCATGATCATTGATGCCCCACGAGGTGAGATCTTGCATGGCGCCCCAGACCGAGGGTGATTGACCATCATCTTGAACTTCTTCCATTTTCTAATAATTGCGCCAACAGTTGTTGCCTTCTCACCAAGCTGCTTGCCTATTTTCCTGTAGCCCATCCCAGCCTTGTGCAGGTCTACAATTTTAGCCCTGATGTCCTTACACAGCTCTCTGGTCTTGGCCATTGTGGAGAGGCTGGAGTCTGTTTGATTGAGTTTGTGGACAGGTGTCTTTTATACAGGTAACAAGTTTAAACAGATGCAGTTAATGAGTGGAGAACAGGAGGGATTCTTAAAGAAAAACTAACAGGACTGTGAGAGACGGAATTCTTACTGGTTGGTAGGTGATCAAATACTTATGTCATGCAATAAAATGCAAATTAATTACTTAAAAATCATGTGATTTTCTGGATTTTTGTTTTAGATTCCGTCTCTCACAGTTGAAGTGTACCTATGATAAAATTACAGACCTCTACATGCTTTGTAAGTAGGAAAACCTGAATAATCAGCAGTGTATCAAATACTTGTTCTCTTCACTGTATATATATATTTTTATTTTATTTACTTGCTAAAATGTCTAAAAGCCTATTTTGGCTTTGTCATTATGGGGTGTTGTGTGTAGACGAGGGAGAAAAACAATTTAATCAATTTTAGAATAAGCCTGTAATGTAACAAAAGGTGGAGAAAGTCAAGGGATCTGAATACTTTCCGAATGCACTGTAGATGGGTGTGTTAATGAAGCCTTGATCTGAATGAATCACACAATGTTTTTCATTTTTGATTGAGTAACATGTTAATGGGTAGGCTATTAGCTCAATCATCAAGTATCACCATATTAACATTTAGATATGCCACAAACAACAATTAGAAAATATATTAACTCCTATAGGCCTACCTCCTGGCTTGTTGCGTCTAATACACCACATGCAGGCTATTGCATTTCAGGTCTCAGTTTCACACTGTATTTGACACACAAAACACCCTATAGTTTCAGACAATGCAAACATGCAATGCATAAGTTGAACAACCAGTAGGCTATACATACCCATATCTATGATTCTACATGTTATTGGACTCTGCAGACCTATAACAATGAAATAATAGAAACTTGACCTGAGATGTTTACATTGAAGGCGATATTACAAAAGTTTGAATAAGTCATTAAAAACAGGTCTATACATATAAATTAAATTAATTACCATTCATTACAGAAGCATAAAATTAGCTATTTTTGTAAGCCTACCTTGTTGCTAAAATGCAGCTAACACTGCGTTTTATCAGACAAATGTAACATGTTTTTCATGACTTTGTACTGACATTCTCTCCTGGTCACTGTAACAAATCAAGGTCAATTTTAATAGTAGTTAAGCTTACAGAGCCATGGTCGCATGACCAGAAGAGAATTTCAATCCTTTGGGCGGATTCAGCACAGCCTTGACAAGAGGTTATATAAAGTAATCTTGCCATCCGATTAGACTATCACTAGATAAATACAACTAAATAGGTCAAACAAAAATACAAAAAGACCAAGAGTATATGACAGTTAATACATTTTATTGAGCTCATGTCAAATACACATTGGATAAACAAAGTGGTAAAAACAAGAAACGAGGGATAAGGTGAGATATCAGGATTACTTGGATAAACACCATTGAGATTATCTGAGTGTATTGCTTCAATGTTTTAAATGCACTGAGTCTCTTTTGTAAATACAGTGATTAACAGTCTGAGGTGGTCATGTTAGCAAAACTAGAGGAAAAAGGTAATTTATGAGTCATAAAGCCTACACAGTACCATACATTTTACATCATTTGTCACATCCAATTATATGAATATCTGCATTTGTATGCAATCCCAGCATAGCTAATTTGTTAGCAAGTAAACCTGCAAACATGATTGTATGTCATTAGTTGTTAGTTTAAGTATTGGTCAAGGCTTTGACATTGATGATGATTTGGTGTAGGTTTTATGGTGGCTCTAATGAAAAGAACACTATCAAAGCAAAGTAGGATTATCAAGCCTATGGCAAAGCCCCCCACCACAATTTAAACATTGATTGTTGTGCATAATCTTAAATCAACATGCACCATAATTGTCCATATTAATTCACAATAACACTTGATTCCAGATTACTTTGAATTTTCATTCCTTTTCACATATCAACGAGGACATGGAAAACATATAGCTGTCTGGGTTTTCCGTGCATTTGCAAGATAGAACAGCTGCCTCCGGGTTAGAGAAGGTGTAGCGGTCTGTGTCTATTTGTCAATAACAGCTGGTACATGAGATCTAATATTAACGAAGTCTTGAGGTTTTGCTCCCCTGAGGTAGAGTATCTCATGATAAGCTGTAGACCACACTATTTACCATTTTACTATTTTTTGTAGCTGCCTATATACAACCACAAACCGATGCTGGCACTAAGACCGCCCTCAATGAGCTGTATTAGGCAATAAGCAAACAAGAAAATGCTCATCCAGTGGTGGCGCTCCTAGTGGCCGCGGACTTTAATGCAGGGAAACTTAAATCCGTTTTACCTCATTTCTACCAGCATATCAAATGTGCAACCAGAGGGAAAAAAACCTCTGGACCAACTTTATTCCTCACACAGAGACGCGCACAAAGCTCTGACTCGCCCTCCATTTAGCAAATCTGACCAGTTCCGGGATTCTTCCGGTGGCGTGAAGAGTACACCACATCAGTCACTGGCTAAATCAATAAATGCATCGATGATGTCGTTCCCACGGCGACCATACCCCAATCAGAAGTCATGGATTACAGGCAACATTCACACTGAGCTAAAGGCTACCACATTCAAGGGGCGGGACTCTAACCCGGACACTTGTAAGAAATCCTGCTGTGCCCTCCGACGAACCATCAAACAGGCAAAGTGTCAATACAGGACTAAGATCGAATCGTACTACACCGGCTCTGACGCTCGTCGGATGTGGCAGGGCTTGCAAACTACTATGGACTACAAAAGGGAAGCACAGCCGTTGAAACAAGCTTACCAGACAAGCTAAATAACTTTTATGCACACTTCGAGGCAAGCAACACTGAAGCATGCATGAGAGTACCAGCTGTTCCGGATGACTGTGTGATCACACTCTTCGTAGCCGATGTGCGTAAGACCATTAAACAGGTCAGCATTCACAAGGCCGCAGGGTCAGATGGATTACCAGGACGTGTACTGTGAGCTTGCGCTGACCAACTGGCAGGTATCTTTACTGACATTTTCAACCTGTCCCTGGCCAGGTATGTAATACCAACATGTTTCAAGCAGACCACCATAGTCCCTGTGTCGAAGAACACCAAGTTAACCTGCCTAAATGACAACCGACCCATAGCACTCACGTCTGTAGTCATGAAGGCCTTTGAAAGGCTGGTCGTGGCTCACATAAACACCATTATCCCAGAAATGCTAGACCCACTCAAATTTGCATACCGCCCCAACAGATCAACCAATCAAGTGTATTTATAAAGCCCTTCTTACATCAGCTGATGTCACAAAGTGCTGTACAGAAACCCAGCCTAAAACCCCAAAACAGCAAGCAATGCAGGTGTAGAAGCACGGTGGCTAGGAAAAACTCCCAGATGACGCACTATTGCACTCCACACTGCTCTTTCCCACCTGGACAAAAAGGATAACCTATGTGAGAATGCTATTCATTGACTAAAGTTCAACACCATAGTGCCCTCAAAGCTCATCACTACGCTGAGGACCCCGGCACTAAACACCTCTTCTGCAACTGGATTCTGGACTTCCTGACAGGCAGCCCCTAGGTGGTAAGGGGAGGTAACAACACATCCGCCACAGTGATCCTCAACACGGTGCCCCTCAGGGGTGTGCGTGCTCAGTCCCTTCCTGTACTCCCTTTTCACCCATGACTGCATGGCTAAGCACGACTCCAACACCATCATTAAGTTAGCCGACGACACAACATTGGTAGGCCTGATCACCGACAACGATGAGACAGCCTATAGGGAGGAGGTGAGTGACCTGGCAGTGTGGTGCCAGGACAACAACCTCTCCCTCAACGTGATCAAGACAAAGGAGATGATCGTGGACTACAGGAAAAGAAGGACCGAGCATGCCCCCATTCTCATCGACAGGGCTGTAGTGGAGCAGGTTGACACTTCCTTGGTGTCCACATCACCAATGAACTGTCATGGTCCAAACACACCAAGACAGTCGTGAAGAGGGCACGACAATGCCTATTCCCCTTCAGGAGACTGAAAAGATTTGGCATGGGTCCTAAGATCCTCAAAAAGTTCTACAGCTGCACCATCGAGAGCAACACCACCTTGTATGGCAACTGCTCGGGCCCCAACCACAAAGCGATAGAGGGTCAAAGCTTCCTGCCACCCAGGACCTCTATACCAGACAGTGTCAGAGGAAGGCCCTAAAAATTGCCAAAGACTCCAGCCACACTAGCCATAGACTGTTCTCTCGCTACCGCAGGGCAAGCGGTACCGGAGCACCAAGTCTAGGTCCAAAAGGCTTCTTAACAGCTTCTACCCCCAAGCCATAAGACTCTTGGACAGCTAACCCCCCCCATTTTTACACTGCTGCTACTCTCTGCTTATTATCTATGCATAGTCACTTTACCTCTACCTACATGTACATATTACCTCAATTACCTTGACTAACCTGTGCCCCCTCACATTGACTCTGTACCGGTACCCCCTGTATATAACCTCACTACTTTTATTTTATTGTTGCTCTTTAATTATTTGTTATTTTTATTTATTGTTTACTTCAGTTTATTTTAGTAAATACTTTAACACTTTTTCTTAACTGCATTGTTGGTTAAGGGTTTGTAAGTAAGCATTTCAGGTCTACACCTGTTGTATTTGGCGCATGTGACAAAATTTGATTTGATCAACAAACCAACAGCAAAATCCCATATAATAAGACATAACAACTCTAGATGCCTTCTGCATATTGTGAACTGTTTTAACGAATGGTGTAATTGCATGCCTCCCAGTGATGTACCACCTGGTTTCACCAAGAGTAAAGAGATGGTATATGGCAGTTATTATCATGAGACTTTTGATAGTCCTTAGAGCAAAGAAAAACAGGTTGTCCACAAGAGGCTGCACCCATAACTAAAAATTAGACTGCCTTAGTTTGAGGCTTTTGTAATCATATCATCTGAATACACAAATCAAAATATAAATATTGGGGTAATTGTGAATTGTACAAGATCTGATCAAATACACATGCACCAAGAAGCCAAATGTGCCACCCATCACCCAGAAACAACCTCAGAGGGTCAAGTTCTATGTCACTTAAAGCTCATAGTAACACTAGACTAAGAACAAATAAAACATCCATAAAACCTGAAAACAAATGTGTAATCCTTTTAAATTGAGGTAAATTCAGATGCCAGCAAACCGGTATATCCACTGAATAATCATAGCTTAAGTCTTAACATAACTTTTTGGTTGGTTCGGAAAGTTTCATTAAAAACGGAGTGAGTAGGACCTCAGAGACTTGACTGGGACATGACTGGTAGCAGACATTGTGATTATCTGGGTAAAGGACCCAGTCAACAAGCACACTCACAAACCCTCCAGGGAGAGAAAAACCACCACGAGAGAGTAAAACTAACATTAGGCAAGAGGGATCAAATAACATTAGGCAAGAGGGACATTATGTAAAGGTGATTGTGAGGATGGGACACTTGGTGAGAACCTAATAACGAGAAGAACTTTCACGTCTTTTAAATTCTTCAAGCACAACAAACAAATTGCATAAGAAACCTGATACGAAGTAGAAAAACTGTTAAGCAGCAGATAAAAAAGCATGTTAATTTACAGTAGTGACATCTTACATCATTGCAACCCTGTACATGTGACTATTAAACTTGAAATCTAATCTATATTTTTCCAAAATAAATTCACTTAAATTCCAGTTAGGAAATGGAGGGACATTTTCACTTGTAGGTTTCTCAAATTCATTCCTCTTACGAAAAACAACAACCTCTCAGAAAAAAGAAAGAAAAGGTGTCTGACCAACCAAATCCCTTCAATGGCAAAAGAAGGGGTGCTGAAGCCTTTTGCTGAACGGACTATTTTCCTTCTGAACCCATTTCCTTTAGCTGGATGGAATGGAAAAACAGAACATTACAAAATACTGACTGCATTTCTTCCAATAGCAACAAGACTGGGTGAAACATAGATTCTAGGTGTATGTTGCTTACTCACCCATTGAGTTGGGTTCTAGTCAAATGCCATCTCCTGGCTTTTCCGTACACAGCAAGCCACCTTCCTCTTGAATTCACCATTTGGATCCTCCCTCCACTCTTTCTGTGGGACCAGCGCAAACTCCATTTCAAAATCTCAAGAGCACAGTTGTCCTTGTCACTTTGACACAGGTTCTGGAAGTACTTGGCTACTGTAACACACAGTCTGTGTTAAATACATGTATTATTACAACTCACCGCAGCATCCACATTAGCAGGCGATTCACTGTTTGGGTCGGCCAGCATGGAGATTACGCTGATCATAATCGTCTCTACAGTGTGGATAGGAAGCCAACGTTCCTCTGGCTTCTCATAGCCAAACTTGTCCTCTCCTGGCTCATGCAGAATTGAGATACATACATCGCCATTCTTGGCCACTAAGAAAGAGATGAAAAGTCATTATATACATTAGCAAACATGGTAGGAGACACATAAATCCCACAAATGATTATAACATATTACAGTGCTAGGTTTAGTAGGGCTCAAAGTGTTAACAGTGTGTTTACCATTAGGATGCCAGATTTCAGTGATGAACTTCAACTTGGGAGGCCGTAGAGGATAATCATAGGGAAAGGTCAGGTATGCTTTAAAAAAACCTCCTTCGCTGTAATAGAGAGAACAGAGAAAGCAAAGCAGTCATCCCCATCTGAGAGTACATTTAAAATATGTACTCCTCCTCTTTCAGAATAGCAACCTGTGTCTTAACTTACAAAAGGGTGTCTTGTGGCCCTATGATGACAACCTCCCATTTGTATATATCGTCATCGTCTATTAGGCCAGCTGAAAAGCCCTCCACTGGGTTCTTGTTGAGTTCTGAAATAGAAAGACACAAGGTAACAAAATGCAATAAACAAAGAAAAAAACACAGAAAAGTGGAATGCTGTGTAGACAATGAGTGACAGGTACCTATTGTCAGTGGTGCCAATTGAAAAAGTGGCCTGTATGTTGCCCACATCAGGTGCACATGACTATCCATTGTATGAAATAATGTGCATGATGTCTGAACCACCGATATTAAGAAAAGATAAGTTAAACCTGTTTTCTAAAATACAGAAAGGGAGGGGGTTAGTGTACAATTGAATTAAAAACGTGTATATCAGGCATCCCCAACTGGTGCCCCCTGAGTTGGTTTTATTTGAACCCCCCAAAAAATAAACACACCAGGAAATCAGTTCCAAATATTCCCACACATAAAAGGAAGACATATGTGATCGTATACAAATGTAAGCAGGGTTTGAAATTATCATGTTTTTGTCAAATATATCTATTTGGGCTACTTGCAGTCAATTTGTAGTCTACAAATTATTTGTAATTATACTACATGACCAAAAGTATTTGGACATCTGCTTGTTGAACATCTCATTCCAAAATCATGGGCATATGGAGTTGGTCCCCCCCTTTGCTGATATAATAGTCTCCACTCTTCTGGGAAGGCTTTCCACTAGATGTTGGAACATTGCTGCGGGGACTTGCTTCCATTCAGCCACAAGAGCATTAGTGAGGTCGAGCACCGATGTTGGGCAATTAGGCCTGGCTCGCAGTCGGTGTTCCAATTCATCCCAAAGGTGTTCGATGGGGTTGAGGTCAGGGCTCTGTGCAAGCCAGTCAAGCTCTTCCACACCGATCTCAACAAACCATTTCTTTTTTTTTCTTTTTTAATTTTTTTTTGTTGAATTAACCCCTTTTTCTCCCCAATTTCGTAGTATCCAATTGTTGTAGTAGCTACTATCTTGTCTCATCGCTACAACTCCCGTACGGGCTCGGGAGAGACGAAGGTTGAAAGTCATGCGTCCTCCGATACACAACCAACCAAGCCGCTGCTTCTTTAACACAGCGCACATCCAACCCGGAAGCCAGCCGCACCAATGCGCCGGAGGAAACACCGTGCACCTGGCCACCTTGGCTAGCGTACACTGCGCCCAGCCCGCCACAGGAGTCGCTGGTGCACGATGAGACAAGGACACCCCTACCGACCAAGCCCTCCCTAACCCGGGCGACGCTAGGCCAATTGTGCCGGACGGACCTCCCGGTCGCGTCCGGTTACGACAGAGCCTGGGCGCGAACCCAGGACTCTGATAGCACAGCTGGCGCTGCAGTACAGCGCCCTTAACCACTGCGCCACCCGGGAGGCCGCAACAAACCATTTCTATATGGACCTCGCTTTGTGCACGGGGGCATTGTCATGCTGAAACAGGAAAGGGCCTTACCCAAACTGTTGGCACAAAGTTGGAAGCACAGAATCGTCTAGAATATCAGTGTATGCGGTAGCATTAAGATTTCCCTTCACTGGAACTAAGGGGCCTAGCCCGAACTATGAAAAACAGCCCCAGACCATTATTACTCCGCCACCAAACTTTACAGTTGGCACTATGCATTGGGGTAATTAGCGTTCTCCTGGCATCTGCCAAATCCAGATTCGTCTGTTGGACTGCCAGATGGTGAAGTGTGATTCATCACTCCATAGAACACGTTTCCACTGCTTCAGAGACCAATGGCGGGGAGCTGTTGACATTGCGCATGGTGAACTTAGGCCTGTGTGCAGTTGCTCAACAATGGAAACCCATTTCATGAAGCTCCCAACGATCAGTTATTGTGCTGATGTTGCTTCCATAGGCAATTTGGAACTCGGTAGTGAGTGTTGCAACTGAGGACAGATGATTTTTACGCCCTTCAGCGGTCCCGCTCTGTGAGCTTGTGTGACCTACCACTTCGCGGCTGAGCTGTTGTTGCTCCTAGACTTTCCACTTACACTTACAGTTGTCCTGTGCTGCTCTAGGTGCCACGTTGACAGTCACTGAGCTCTGCCATTCTACTGCCAGTGTTTGTCTATGGAGATTGCATGGCTGTGTGCTCGATTATATACACCTGTCAGCAAAGAGTGTGACTGAAATAGCCGAATCCACTAATTTGAAGGGGTGTCCACATACACTCAAGAAAAAAAATCGGCCCGCTGCTGAATCTAGTTGATGATCCCTGGTGTATATGCTAGCTGTTAACAGCTAATGGAGTTTGCTACAGTGATGCCATTGCCAGAACCAGTGAACTGGCTAATAATTATCTGATGTTCCCATCACTGACAGATGGGTATGGGGCTGATAATTCCTTTGTTATCTTGTCAGCTAGGTAGTAGCCTATAGCAAGCCAGATCATGTAAATCGCTAACTAGGGTTGTGATTTACAGCAGAGGTTTGTGTAAAATTAGATTAAGGCTAGATAACGCTAGTTATTTCCACCATACCTCGAATCAGTAACAAAAGGTTGATTTTCTAGTTAAATTAGCCAGCTAACGCTGCCTGGTGACGTTCTCACTAACAGTCAAAATGCTAATGATAGCTAACCTTAGTTCGCCAGTTTAGACTTGTTCAATGCATAACGTTAGATGGAGCTAGTGAAGTTGAATTCAGTCATCTTAACAAATATGATAAATTAGCGGAAAAAATATTATCTAGAATGTGTTTTACAGCCGAGATAATTGGATCGCGCTAATGTAATGTAAACAAACAATCACGACTGCCGTCGAGGAAGCCCGGCCATGGAAAGTTAGCTAGGCTAGTTTAGGAGTTATTTCTTTCTTTGAATCTTTGGCTTACCTGCCAATTGCTTTCGAAGAAGTAGTGCTGATTGTTCAGTCATGGTATGTGGGCTTCAACAAAAATAAATGCTTCGCCAAATAGACCGGCACAGTGGACGCGTCATACTACCCATAAAAACCTAGCGGTAAAACCCGGTAATGGTTCCAATCGTTTTTTCCCCATTCATTTTTGCATCGGGAATTTTAGAACTACTTCATATAAGGTCTGTGTTTCGTGTAGATTTACCCTGGCGGGCGTTTTGAATGCCATGCAATTCTCTATCGGACAAGTAGAATATTCTCAATAGATTGGCCTCAATTTACTCCCCAAAAAATCTAAATGCTAATTAGCAACAGAGAAGACCTCAGCAAGACTACACATTCCTGCAGAAAGCTACTGCATGTCATCTCTAGCCCAAGCCATGCATTTGCATCCCCTTTCTCTGTTTTAGCTAGCCACTAACTACACTTTAGCTAGCTAGTTAGCAGAGCAGTAGATCAACAAATGGTTGTTTTACTTAGCCTAGATAATTGTTTGCACAGTATGTGACGTTGGTGTCTTTCAGACCTTATGGCATGTTTCATGGATGGGCATAAGAACATTAAAAGGGGAGAAGACCACTAAAAGTCTGGCCATGTGGAGAGGGGCAATTTACCGGTTTGCGTTTGGTCAGGGCCAGCATGAGGGATAAAGTTTATTGTGTCAGTGAGTCTAGCTATTAAGTTAAGTTTGAGCATCATAGCAGTAATGTTTTCTATACAGCGGTCAACATTCTACAAAGGAAAGAGCCACTTAATCAATTATATAATCATTAACCAGATACCAGACTGACGAGTGATAACTCAGTACTAGAATATTGTCATTGATGAGAATGAATCAAAAAAATATATATTCAAAATTGACTTTGTTTAGACATCCAGCCTGTATTGTAGTTTCATGACCAGAGACAGATCTTCAAAGGCACAGTATTTATTTATCCTGAGTGGTACATGCGTTCACACAGTCATGATTTATAGGATCCTTCCCACTGTATGATTAATATGTCAAGTGATAAAATCCCAAGTTATCAATTAAGTTTATGGAAAAACTGCAATTGTCCTCGTGAAAATGGCAGTTTATTAAATATTCTACAGCTGTAATGTCATCAATCAAATCAAACTTGATTTATATAGGACATTTCTTACGACAAATGAATTTCAAGGTGTTCACTGTCTTTGGATGGGGCGTTGTCTGTAAAGTGGGGCACAGATAACGAAGAGGAGGGCATCAAGGCATTCGAAATGGCTACAGGGATGGATGTGCAGTAGTCAGGGCTTTGGGTCACAGGGTCTGGGATCCTGGGTACCTCACCGGAGTGTCGGATGGGCACCACAGCAGTGGTGGAGGTTAAGTGACCCTATGGTGCAAGGGACCTTACCATTGAAGAGGCAGTGAAGTCTAAGGATTTCTATATCAAGGAGGGAGTGTATTATAGTCTCCGTAAAGACCATCCTTACTGGCATCAAGTCCAATGTCAACTCCACATTACTGGAAGGGACCCCTGTTTCTTCGTTGTGTGAACATCCGTAACCTCCTTCACCAAAGCCGTTATGCTATAAATGCCATTATGCTACAAATAGTTATTTTATGGTTTAAGTGATCAAATGAACTAGCAAATATTTCATATTTGGCAATTACTACTTCAGTAGGGAATACACTTTATTCAGTGACCTGAATGACCTCTTCAGGTAAAGAAACGTTTTGATCTGATCAACACATTGTTAAAAAAATGTATGAACTGCAATTGCTAAATAATTCCAATAGATGGCAGCGTAAGACCACGAATGACATTTCAGAAGATTATTTTTCTCCCATCTTGGCCAGCCGGACCAACCTAACTACCTGGCCGCCAGACCTAGCTGCTTGGCCGACCAGACCTACCTGACGGGCCAAAATAGCATGGCAACCAAAGACTATATGTCCCATGATTTTCAAAAAATGGTCACTCATGACTTTACAGGTATTAGGCCTGTGTTGCTTTTGGAAGAAACATTTTTTTTATACTGAACAAAAATATAAAGGAACATTTTAAAGTGCTGGTCCCATGTTTCATGAGCTGAAATAGAAGATCCCAGAAATGTTCCATATGCACAAAAAGCTTAAAATGTGCAGTTTTGTCACACAACACAATGCCACAGATGTCTTAAGTTTTGAGGGAGTATACATTTGCCAAGCTGACTGCAGGAATGTCCACCAGAGCTGTTGCCAGAGAATTGAATGTTAATTTCTCCACCATAATCCTCCAATGTCATTTTAGAGAATTTGGCAGTACGTCCAACCGGCCTCACAACCACAGACCACATTGATGGCGCTGTTCCTGTACCCAAGAAGGCAAAGGTAACTGAACTAAATGACTATAGCCTCGTAACACTTACTTCTGTCATCATGAAGTGCTTTGAGAGACAAGTCAAGGATCATATCACCTCTTCCTTACCTGTCACCCTAGACCCACTTCAATTTTCTTACCTGCCCAATAGATCCACAGACGATGCAATCACGATCACACTGCACTATGCCCTATCACATCTAGACGAGAGGAATACATATGTAAGAATGTGGTTCATGGACTATAGCTCAGCATTCAACACCATAGTACCCTTCAAGCTCATCATTAAGCTTGAGGCCCTGGGACTGAACCCCTCCCTGTGCAACTGGGCTCTGGACTTCCTGACGGGCCGGCTCCAGGTGGTGAAGGTAGGAAACAACATCTCCACTTCACTGATCCTCAACACGGGGGCCCCTCAAGGGTGCATGCTATTTACCCATGACTGCATGGCTAAGCACGCCTCCAACTCAATCATCAAGTTTGCAGATGATACAACAGTAGTAGGCTTGATTACCAACAATGATGAGACAGCTTACAGGGAGGAGGTGAGGGCTCTGAGAATCTGGTTACAGGAAAATAACCTCTCATTCAATGGCAACAAAACAAAAGGAGATGATCGTGGACTTCAGGAAACAGCAGAGGGTGCACCCCCCTATCCACATTGACAGGACCTCAGTGGAGACGGTGGAAAGCTTCAAGTCCCTCTGCGTACACATCACTGACAAACTGAAATGGTCTACTCACACAGACAGTGTGGTGAAGGTGCAACAGCGCCTCTTCTACCTAAGAAGGCTGAAGAAATTTGGCTTGTCACCCAAAACCCTCACAAACTTTTACAGATGCACAATCGAGAGCATCCTGTTGGGCTGTATCACAGGCTGGTAGGGCAACTGCACCTCCATGAACCGCAAGGCTCTCACCGAGGGTGGTGCTGTCTGCACAACATATCACCGGGGGCAAACTACCTGTCCTCCAAGACAACTACAGCACCTGATGTCACAGCAAAGCCAAAAAGATCATCAAGGACAACAACCACCCGAGCCACTGTCTGTTCTCCCCGCTACCATCCAGAAGGCGAGGTCAGTACAGGTGCATCAAAGCTTGGACCGAGGGACTGAAAAACAGCTTCTATCTCAAGGCCATCAGACTGCTAAACAGCAATCACTAACTCAGAGAGATGCTGCCTACACAGAGACTCATATCATTCTAATAAATGGATCACTAGTCACTTTAAACAATGGCACTTTAATAATGTTAACATATCTTACATTACTCATATGTATATACTATGCCTTATACCATCTATTGCACCTTGCCTATGCTGCTCGGCATCGCGCATCCATATATTTCTATGTACATATTCTTACTCCATCCCTTTAGATTTGTGTGTATTAGGTCGTTGTTGGGAATTGTTAGTTTACTTGTTAGATATTACTGCACTGCCGGAACTAGAAGCACAAGCATTTCGCTACACTCGCATTAACATCTGCTAACCATGTGTATGTGACCAATTTGATTTGATGTTGTGTAATTGTTAAATATTACTTGTTAGATATTACTGCACTGTCGGAACTAGAAGCACAAGCATTTTGCTACACCCGCAATAACATCTGCTGAACACGTGTTTGTGACCAAGAACATTTGATTTGGTCTCCTTTTCACCTATGTAACACCTGATTTACTTAACAAGGGGCACATCCAGGTAAGTCATGACGTAGCACAAGTGGGGGCTTTCCTCTTTTGTTCTCCGTTGTTCCTCAAGCAAAATGACATGGATTCCCATCAGACCAACAACTTGAATGCCTAAAAAGTTGTCTAAAATGTAGTGTGTGTACTTTACTGTATTTATAGTTGAAAGATATATTTTCAAAAGTAAAAGTTCAGACATCGCTGGTGGACGTCTTGCATTTGGGGACGTTGCCTTTGCCATTTTAATGCATAAGCATACTATAAAAATTAATAAAACATATTTTTATCAATGTTACCTAAAGAATTCTGATTCTGCTACCACAGCGGTATGCAAATGGAGTGGGTCTGGGGTTTCTGGGATAATAGTGTTGATGTGAGCCATGACCAGCCTTTCAAAGCACTTCATGGCTACAGACGTGGGTCGGTAGGCAGGTTACCTTAGTGTTCTTGGGCACAGGGACTATGGTGGTCTGCTTAAAACATGTTGGTATTACAGACCTGGCCAGGGACAGGTTGAAAATGTCAGTGAAGACACTTGCCAGCTGGTCACAGCCCTTAGTCGTGGTATGTTAGCCATATATCTATCACACATCCTCGGGCCTTATTGCTTAATCATGGCAGTCAAAACAAGTTACATCGACATCCATTGATGGAAAATGATCTGGAGAGTTTAATAAGGGCGATTGATCTTTTCTCTTGTGACATTCTTAAACTCGCAATAATTATTATTTTGATACAAAAACCGAATTTTGCTTAATAGCCTACGTCATTAAAAAAAATCCTTAATTTGCTCGATAACGTTATGGGGAAACAAACATTTATTGGATAAATGTGGCAACACCTCTCTTTCTGCGAAAACCTTTTTGGGGCAAGTTTTCACATCTGCGTAGGTTTTCAGATTTCATTGGGCTAGACATTTTAGTTGGACCTGACAATTTCCCTGTTTGACCGCTAAGGGTATTACAACTCATACTGTGGTACTCTATTCGCCTGAACAGGACAACTTTGTGTCCGTTTAAGGTTTTAAAACGTATTACTTACATTTTTGTCATTTATACAGAGGAGAAAAAAACGGTCATATTTATGACACGTAGCAATGATATGTTTTTATAAAAGAAAAACATAATTGAATGGTCCTTCAACTTGCGGCGCCATATTTAATACATCGCAGTTTATGATGATAGCTAGCAAGTAAACTACCTGTCTGCAATCGTAAACTTTAGATTTTTATCTTAAAGCAAGCCATCAAACTACATCGAAATGAACGTCATAGATCATGTGAGGGATATGGCCGCCGCGGGACTTCACTCAAACGTTCGGATAATTAGTAGCTTACTGCTGACAATGAGCAATAACAATCCGTAAGTAACAGTATAGTATTAGCTAGCTGGCTGGCTAGCTACTGAACATCCCTCTGAGGTATTAGCTACCTAACTAGTTATTCACTCCGTTCGATCATCTTCAAAAGCATATCATTCTGTACAATTGATAACACATGTCCTAATCAATGCATGCTTATCGTCACGAGCCAAGCTGACAAGGACGCAGTTGGCAGTATTTATATCTAGCTAGCAAGCCAACTAGCTTAAGATGGGTGGAAATGTACACTGAACAAGAATATAAACGCAAATATTTTGCTGAGTTGCAGTTCATATAAGGAAATCAATAAATTGAAAAAAATGCATTCGGCCATAATCTATGGATTTTACATGACTGGGCAGGGGCGCAGCCACGAGTGGGCGTGGGAGGGCTTAGGCCCACCCACTTGGGAGCCAGGTTAACTTACTGAGGATCCTGGGCAGGTGTGGTTACACATGGTCTGTGGTTGTGAGGCCGGTTGGATGTACTGCCAAATTGTCTATTACAACGTTGGAGGTTGCTTATGGTAGAGGAATTAACATTAAATTATCTGGAAACAGCTCTGATGGACAGTCCTACAGTCAGCATGCCATATCCATGCTCCCTCAACTTGAGACATCTGTGGCATTGTTGCGTGACAAAACAGCACAGGCCTTTTGTGCCCAGCACAAGGTGCACCTTTGTAATGATCATGCTGTTTTTCAGTTGTTTTTTTATACTACACACCTGTCAGGTGAATGGATTATCTTGACAACGGGTAAAATGCTCACCAATTGCGATTTAAGCAAATTTGTGCACAAAATTTGAGGGAAATAAGCGTTTTGTGCATATGGAACATTTCTGGGATCAGCTCATGAGACAGGACCAGCACTTTAGATATTGCATTTTATATTTTTGTTCAGTGTAGTTGTATCTGGATTAATAATGTGACTATTTGTGAAAAGATTTTGTATGTTGATTGCTAATTTCCTTGACCACTTCATATAGTTATTGTCAGTCAAATACTGTGCCAGAGGGTGATGCATGTACCACATCTGTTCTTTCAGAGAACTGTTCTCACCATCCCAGAAGTACCAGCTGCTGGTTTATCATGCAGATGCCATCTTCCATGACAAGGAGTACCGTAATGCTGCTTGCAAGTACAACATGGCACTGCAGCAGAAGAAAGTGCTCAGCAAAACTTCTAAAGTGCGGCCATCTACAGGGGGAACTGCATCCTCCTTGCAGTCACAGGTGTGGAAGGCTCCCAACTCTGTCAATTACAACATATCTGGCTGTAGCAACAGGCATCGATGTCATTCATTAAAAATAATGCACCTTTGACTGAGTTGCTCTACAGACTATTTGTAATCGTGTACAATGTGCATTGCCTTCTGAATTGACCAAATGCCATTTTTCTTTATTTCAGAGTTTTCCCTCAGAGATTGAGGTCAAGTATAAGATTGCAGAGTGCTACACCATCCTGAAGCTGGATAAGGATGCAATTGCAGTGCTTGATGGGATTCCATCTAGACAGAGAACCCCAAAGGTAGGTTGCTGTTTTGAGGTCCCCTTCTGAAAGCCCCATCCTCTCTCAACGACTCCCAAGCTTGCAGTGCCGTTTTGTGACTATTTCAATAAAGTAAAGCAGCCCAGATTCTTGTGAGGAATTTCCGAATTGCATATTTGTTTATCCTTCCTCAGATCAACATGATGCTGGCTAATCTGTACAGGAAGGCTGGACACGAACGCTCTGCTGTCACAAGCTACAAAGAGGTCCTGAGACAGTGTCCCTTGGCACTGGATGCCATCATTGGTGTGGACTAGTTACTGGGATGTTTCTGTAGTGCGTCACACAGACATGCCAAAATCCCATGTTGTTGTGCTCTTTATTTTGAAGGATTCTTTTAACTTGTGGCTGTTGTAGGTCTCCTGTCTCTGTCAGTGAAGGGAGCTGAGGTGGCGTCCATGACTATCGATGTGATCCAGAGTCTTCCCAACCTGGAGTGGCTCTCTGTGTGGATCAAATCCTATGCCTTCATACATGCAGGGGACAACCACAGAGCAATCAACTCCATCCGGTGAGCAGACCAGTTCCTCATCCCACCATGGGAGAGTTATTAATTTCATGAATCATAATCTCCGGTGTTGTTAAACTATGGCTCTCATTCTGGGTGTTGTGTTTCTCTGTTTCCTGATTCTCCTTCTCAGCTCCCTGGAGAAGAAGTCTCTAATGCGTGACAATGTGGACCTGCTGGTGAGCCTGGCAGATGTGTACTTCAGGGCAGGCGACACAAAGAACTCCATCCTGAAGTTTGAGCAGGCCCAGATGCTGGACCCTTATCTGATCAAAGGTACTGGACAGCAGACATCAGAAAACCCATCACTGACTAAATAAATCAGTTTCCTAGGACTCACTAAGCCAGTCTAGCGATTCTTATCTAAGACATTAACTATTAGGTTTTTATTTATAGTTGAACTAATTCAGTTATGTTGTCTTTACTTACTGTCAGGCATGGATGTATATGGCTACCTTATGGCACGTGAGGGGCACCTGGAGGATGTTGAGGTCCTGGGAGGAAGGCTGTTCAACATCTCAGACCAGCACGCAGAGCCCTGGGTCATATCTGGGTAATACGGCTGGGAATTGCCAAGATAATCACGATACTTAGGTGCTGATACGATATCTGCTGCGATTCTCATGATTGTATATGTATTGCAATTCGATGTTCCAAACATATTGCTCACTATACAGTGCATTTGGAAAGTATTCAGACCCCTTGACTTTTTCTAAATTTCGTTAGGTTACAGCCTTATTCTAAAATGGATTAAAACATTTTTTTTTTACCTCATCTATTCACAATACCCCCATAATGACAAAGCGAAAACAGGTTTTTAGAAATTGTTGCAAATGTATAAAAAAAACATACCTTATTTACATAAGGATTCAAAATTGAGCTCGGGTGCATCCTGTTTCCATTGATCATACTTGAGATGTTTCTACAACTCCACCTGTGGTAAATTTAATTGATTGGACAAGATTTGGAAAAGCACAAACCTGTCTATATAAGGACCCAAAGTTATCAGGGCATGTCAGAGCAAAAACCAAGCCATGAGGTCAAAGGAATTGTTTGTAGAGCTACGAGACAGGATTGTGCCGAGGCACAGATCTGGGGAAGGGTACCAAAACATTTCTGCATTGAAGGTCCCCAAGAACACAGTGGCTAAATACATGTTCCTACCAATCTGGTTTTTGGTGGCTCAGATGTCACAGCTTCTACAGTAAGCGCTACTCCCGGGCCCTCTACCTGGGTGCCAAGGCCATCCAGCTGAACAGCAACAGTGTGCAAGCCCTCCTCCTGAAAGGGGCAGCACTGAGGAACATGGGCCGAGTGCAGGAGGCCATCATCCACTTCAGAGAGGCCATGCGCCTGGCGCCCTGCCGTCTGGACTGCTATGAAGGCAAGGGGACCTTCTTGTTCTGATCGCATCATTGTAATGAACATCTGTTTTCGTCTTGAACTGCCCCCACATAAAGCTGCAACATCAGATGTTGTTTTTTGTTTTATTACTAGTATTGAGTTAGTCATGAGCCTTCTCTGTCCCCAGGTCTGATTGACTGTTACCTGGCATCCAATGGGATCCGAGAGGCAATGGGGATGGCCAATAACATCTATAAGACCCTGGGAGCGAATGCCCAGACTCTGACCATCCTGGCTACAGTCTGCCTGGAGGACCCTGTGACCCAGGAGAAGGCCAAAACCCTGCTGGACAAGGCGCTAGCTCAGAGGCCTGACTACACCAAGGCTGTGCTCAAGAAGGCAGAGCTGCTAAGTATGTGGCTTGGTAGAAAACCCTGAAGTTCTATTAGTTGTTTTGCTGTAGAGATTTAGAACCATTGTATCTTTGTAATTTTTATTTTACCGAAGATGTTGGGGACAAGAGATGATATTGTGTTTGTTTTCCCATTTAAGGTCGGGAACAGAAATACGAGGAAGGGATTGCTCTTCTCCGGAATGCCTTGGCCAATCAGAGCGACTGTGTGCTGCACAGGATGCTGGGGGATTTCTTGGTGGCGGTCAATGATTACCAAGAGGCTATGGACCAATACAGCATAGCACTTAGGTAATGTTACACCAAAGTCCAGGGTTTTACACAACTCATGAAATGTTAATGCAGTGTCGCTCTTAGGCCTACCATTT
This sequence comes from Oncorhynchus clarkii lewisi, assembly GCF_045791955.1. Lineage (NCBI taxonomy): Eukaryota > Metazoa > Chordata > Actinopteri > Salmoniformes > Salmonidae > Oncorhynchus > Oncorhynchus clarkii. The sequence continues at coordinate 23,116,615 of NC_092152.1, read as the reverse complement.
CTCAAATATGTAAATGGTGCACTTCGATCTTGAGACTGCACATGTTTCTCTATCATCTGACTCCATCTATCTTTCAGCCTGGACCCGAATGACCAGAAGTCTCTGGAAGGAATGCAGAAGATGGAGAAGGAGGAGAGCCCTGCTGATGCCACTGTGGAGCTGGATGGAGATGACATGGAGGGCAGCGGGGAGGATGGAGAGCTGGAAGGCAGTGACAGTGAGGCAGCCCAGTGGGCAGACCAGGAGCAGTGGTTTGGCATGCAGTGACCCAGGCCCACTGCAGAGACGCTAGGTGCACAGCGGGGGGGAATATGCCACACATGGGCATCATGGGTTCCTGATGTAATGCTCCAGTGGACTCTATATGTGTGTATTCAAGATACAGGTGTATAAAGCCCCATCTCAGGGTTATAGACGTCATCATAGCAGCCACTGAGGTTTGGGGAGGATGCATTTTACAACCCAGCAGCCCAAAATTATAACCTGCCATTCCACGTCTCCTTCCCTTTGCGATCACTGATTAGTTGGTAGGTGAAAATGAACGTTACTAACCTATTTCATACCCATCAGGGGTCCAAGAGTAAAGGAGATGAGGCTATTTAGGATTGTTGGGCCATGGCCCCGGAGTTTCCTTGTTTGTTGGGTTAACACAAGATAATCTGAAGCCAGTAATCATTGAAATTATTCAGTTTTTTTTCTGTTTGTAATAATTAACACATATTGGTGTGAAACTGGTGACATTCTTTCCCTTCTGAATAATCAGGTAACTTAAGACCTGTGTGTCAATCATGGGGTCATTTAATTTGACACATTCTTTGCAAAGTAATGTTTTCCAATGCAGATGTTTAACCATGTGGTGTGTGTGTGTAGGAGATATAAAATCATGACGTCTGGTCTCATGCCCTGACATTTTATTGAAGTTTGTGGTAAATTAGTATTAGTGACTTGAGTAACAGTTCTAGTCAACTCGTCCTCCAGTACCCCCAGACAAATGCATGTGATTCAATTAATTGAGGGCTTGATGATTAGTTGACAAGTTGAATCAAGTTTGCTTGTCTGGGGCTAAAATGTGTGCCGTTGAGGGTACAAGGACTGGAGTTGGGAAATACTGCTCTAAAACAGCCTTGTATTTAGGCTAGAAGCAAGGTAGCTTCAAATGAATACACATCTCCAATCTGGCATATAGAAGATCGGCAACATATTAATGTAGAATTGCTTTATTTACCTGAAACCACAAGTCGTGACTATACAATCGTCAGCTCTGAAATGAGTTTGGCACACGTGTGCCATTGAAGCGACTGACTTCCTTTCAGGGTAATGGATCTATCGCCACACCTCCGCCTTCTCAGATGCTTCAAAAATGTTGCACATTACAGCGCAAAGAAGTCTATTTGGTTATTTTACACATCCCCCCCCAAAAAGAGTTCCTTAGGAAAAGATAACATTTGTACTATTGTCCATTTAATTTGTCAATACATTAATTATTACACATCTGATAAAATGGCTGCTTCAGAGGACATGCATCATGGAAGTGTACATTAAGATAACATAGGAACTCGTGTCTAGTTTGAAGGCTGCATTTACACAGGCAACCCAATTCTGATATTTTGCTACTTTTGCCAATAATTGGGCAAAAGACCAGAAATGGGCTGTCATGTGTAAACGCAGCCTATGGCTCTTTATGTAGTAAGGATGGAGGGACCTGGGATTGGTTCATTTGATTCCAAAAACATTTATACCCATTCAGTTAAAAAATATATACCATTTGATTACTTTTTTTGTCATGTAATTGCTTATGAAATGTATCAATCATGTCTTGATAGCTCTTCTTTATTGACATGCAGGTCTTGGAAGATGTGCTGCTCAAAACACATGCACAACACTAAAGCAGTTCCTACAAGGGATTTATAGGAGGAGCGGGCTTACACGGCACTAGCTGCAGAGAGAGGAGAGAGAAAGACAGGGAGAAACCAAATCAATCATAGGACAGACAGAAACAAGGCATAGGTCAAAAAAGCAAAGACGCAAACAGAGACATGGCTCTCTCACTGGGAATTTAAAAAGGCATGGTGAACAGAAAGCCATTAGGTCATCTACTGCTTCATTTCCTACAGTCATGTCTAGGGCCATGCCACGTGCAAACAGAAAGATGGGAATAAATGCAGTAAGACATTCAGTGGTGTAAAGTACTTAAGCAAAATTAAAGTACTACAGTCATTTTGTTTTGTGTGTGGTGGTGGGGGGGTGGGGGATCTGTACTTTACTATTTATATTTGTCAACTTTTACTTCACTACATCCCTAAAGAAAATTATGTACTTTTTACTCGATACATTTTCCTTGACACCCCAAAATACTCGTTAAAGTTTTGATAGCTTAGTAGGACAGAAACTGGTCCAATTGACACACCCTACTGTCTCTGATCTGGCACACTCACTAAACACAAACGCTTCATTTGTAAATGAGTGTTGGAGTGTGACCCTGGCTATCTGTAAATAAAAACAATTGTGCCATCTGGTTTGCATAATAAGCTATTTTAAATGATATACTTATCAAAAGTAAGTGTATTTAAAATCAAATACTTTAAGACTTTTACTCAAGTAGTATTTCACTTTTACTCAAGTGTGACAATTGGGTATTCTTTGCACCACTGATTGGAAGAAATAGCTGTTAGGTTTAAGAACACTCAAGCATTTACTGGCATGGTATTGGAAAAAGCATGCTTTCTAGGAATACCCATTACCTACAGTGTTTCTAAAACACGCTCAAGTAAAACTAGTGTAAAAGTTATGGAGCATCTTTAAAACTCTATACACATAGATACTATTTTGTGTTATATGTACAGACTCTTCTACAAGCCAGTCATTTTAGCATTGGGCCTATATACACTATGGCCAAAGCAGTCTGCTTAGTGATCCACCCCAATAGGGAGTGCTGACCACAACAATCCCATCAAAGCATCCATCTTGTGCTAAACTGATAAGAAAATCCACCACTTGGTGTGTTTATACATATTAAAGTACAGTATATGCACAATACTTAATCTATAGAATTATTGTAATAAGACACTACAGTGTCCATAAAAAAGTTAACCTTAATGAAAAGACAATATATTGTGTTCAAGTAAACGTGTTTAACGACAGGCTTGTCTATATTACAAAAAAACTGCTTTGAATTGAACTAAGGTAACATTTACATATTTCTCCTAACCCTAACCTCCCTCAAGGAACATCAAAAGAACACAGATTAACTTTAAAAAAGCAACATAAAAAGGCAAATGAGGGGTCTAGATTTCCTTATTCACAAGTGAAATGGCGCATACCTCAACACTCAATATGACAATGTTTATGAAAAGCTTACTGAGGAAAACAGGTAGAAATCAATTGTGATATCAATAGCATTGAGGTAGCTGTGCTCTGACTAGAGCAGAAAATAAACACAAAAAAAGCAAACAGGGGAACGAACAATCATTAATTTGGTGAAGAAATCCCCGTTATTCATGCCTGGGCAGAATACATGCAGTTTTGGTACAGACTTCTGATTCAGTGCAAATGATGGTCCTTACAGTTATGGCACAGCATAGTTATCTACAGGTTCTTCAGAGGTCAAAGTTCACACTGAAAACAAGTGAAACTATTTGAGTTCTGTGCGCTGCCCCCCCCCTCCGCCTTCCCAAAGCTACAAAAATCTTAATTTTGATAAAATAGTGTTAATTCTCTGTACACAGAACAGCTTCTAAATAGCAGATATTTTTTTATGCCTGTTCAAAAAAAGAATGGGGAGCAAAAAAAATAACCAAAAGCTTGATATTAAATTAAAGACATGGCCAAATGACAAACAAAAAGCATTAAAAATATGAATAAAAAAGAGGAATGGTGAAAATGTCCTGGAGACGAACCAGCAGAGGGCTCACAGATTACATCTGTCATCAACACAGGTACAAATGTTGACTTGAGCTCTCACTGCAGTTGATGTGGTTGTTGTAGTTGATCCTGGTTAATGGGGGATTTTGTTAGACGTGTGTTAATCTCCACTCACACTGGTGCACTGGGAGGGTTGTGTGGTGTAGTCAGGACCAGAACAGGGCAGACACGTTAGTGTCGATGCTGTAGAGCCACAGCACCAGGGGGAGGGTGATGCCCACAAAGGGCCAGGAGATGCCCTCTGTGCATGCAGAGAGGGACCAGCCTTTGCTGGCTGACTTAGACTCTGGCTGGTTACCGGGTTCCAGGTAGTTCCTGGCCACGAACTTTAGCAGCTCATCCAGCAGGATGACGGGCAGGGAGATCTTCAGCACCACCAGCCACTGGGTCAGGTCCAGAGGGGTGATCTGGAAGATGACCTGGAGAGATAGAGGAGGAGAATGAGAGATGGAAAGAGAGTGAACATGGGGAACCTATAGATTGACCTGGTTGATATAAGTAAAGCTGACTTACGGGCAGTGGCTCCACATAGAGGATGAGGAAGTGGAGGGACATGGAGAGGCAGATGGCCCCCAGCAGCCAGATGTTCTCCCAGGGAGGCATACGCAGCAGGGACTGGTTCTCTGACAGGCTGGGAGAAGGTCACATTGTGGATCAGATTAGTCAAAACTCTATATTCTATTCTTGTACTTACAAAAGTTGGAGCTGTCCTCCACTGAATGCAAATGATTTTTGAGGATGAAAGAAAGCTCATGTCACTGCAGGAGACTCACCTGTTAAGGGCATTGCACATCTCAATGGTGACAAGCACAGACAGGGCCATGGTCATGGGGTAGGGGGACTCAAACACATGACACTCTAGGTCTGAGAAGTCAGGGTTGTCAGGGGAACACTGCAGGAAGTGGCTCTGTGGGGGGAGGAGTCAGACACAAGAGACATAAGGCTGGGAGGTAAAACACCATTTGGACAGTAAAGCTGACATCTAGGCGTTAGTCTCACCAGCTGGTACAGAGAGATCATAGGGCCATCCTCAGCAGCCACGAACCACCAGGTAGCGGCTCCCACTGTGGCAGCTCCCACATAGCCTGAGGACAGAGACATAGCTGACTGACTGTGGGACAGACTAGTTCTATAACTAGGAAGACAAAAGACAGGCAGAGAGGTGCACAAGAACAGTATGTGGCAGGGTATGCCAGTAGCAGTGAGCTTGAGAAAATGTTAAGATTGAGCTATCTGATATAGAATTGGAAACAAAGCACAACAGTCCCATTAACTCACAGCCGATGGCCAGGTATCTGAAGAAGAGCCATCCGGAGATGAGGGGCTCCTTGGCACTGCGGGGGGGCTTGTTCATGATGTCCAGGTCTGGGGGGTTGAAGCCCAGTGCGGTGGCAGGGAGACCATCTGTCACCAGGTTGACCCACAGCAGCTGAACGGGGATCAGAGCCTCAGGGAAGCCCAGAGCAGCCGTCAGGAAGATACTGCCCCCATAGAGAAACATCATTAACCTCCACAGGAGCACCATAAAACCACTAGAGACATCACTTTGGCAGGAGGAGGTACGTAAATGACAGACTCACCAGACGACCTCTCCCACGTTGGAGGAGATGAGGTAGCGGATGAACTGCTTCATGTTGTTGTAGATGGCCCTGCCCTCCTCCACAGCCGCCACGATGGAAGAAAAGTTGTCATCGGCCAGGACCATCTCAGAGGCTGACTTGGCCACGGCAGTGCCAGAGCCCATGGCGATGCCAATCTCTGCCTTCTTCAAGGCAGGAGCATCATTCACTCCATCACCAGTCTGTGGGAGAAACA